>NW_007734513.1:12367-66655 GCF_000696425.1 Galeopterus variegatus
AGAAAGACAAAATTAGTAAGTTGTTAATGCACTGTTGGAGACTCCTTTTTGGCAACAAAATCCTTTTGGTGAGATGGAGCAGGGACCTAACCCAAGAACCACAGTGTAGCAGTTAATTGCATAGATTCTGGAGCAGAGTTGCTTATATTTGAATCCTGCATCTGCTACTCACTGGTTATGTAACCTTGGGCAAGTTAGATAACCTTTCTGCACCTCAATTTTCTCATCTGTAAAGTAGGGCTTGTAATAAAACCTATCTCAAAGGATTATTGTGAGGGATTAAATGATATAATCCACCTAAAATGCTGAGAATAGTGCGTGGCTCATAAGAAACTCTCCACCCCATGTTGTTTATTATTATTTATTAAATGAAAAATTTTATAACATTTTTCTCTAAATATAAAATGAGGATTTTTCTTAATGAATGATTGTTTTGGACAACAAAATTAAGAGGCGGATACACTCAAAAAAATAGAGGAAATTATACAGAGAGGCAAGACAAAAAAAAAGTGTTAAGAGTGCATCTAATTGGAATAGGAGCTAAGAGTTTAAAGAAGATATTTATGTAAAAACTGTAACCCAGGAAAGTTTTACTGAGTAAAACTTTTATATAGAAGGGTCTCTCTTGCTCTTTTTCTATTTTTCTTATTTGTTTTCATAAAGTTTCTTGAACTTGGGCCCATTTAAAAGAATGTTCAGCATAGTGCCTTAATATGATATCTGGCATCTAGTAGTTACATAGTACCTTCTTTTTTTAAATGAATGAATAAAACCAGGATTTACATAGCAATTAACAAACTATTATAGAACACATTTTCAAAACAGGACCCTTATTTTCAGAATAAACATTTACGGTGTTTTGGGTTTTTTCTTTTTTCGCATTTTACAACTTTTTATTTGCATATTTAAAAAATTGTGCATTCCAATAATTAAAAATATTTGAACAAAAAAATAATGGCACTCTGATTAAACTGCATTTTGTAGCCTGCAGGACAGCTTGGACCAGCTTCCCACCCACTCTACCGTCTTGCCACCCAGCTGTTCACCAACATGCAAGTTCTTTTCCTTCCTTGCTAGCCAGACAAGCAGATGGGAGAGGCAGGCACGGCCTTCATTGTCAGTAGTTCTTTGATGAGAGGGGCAGCACAGTTACTCAAACTTGGTCCAACCTCCTTGCATCTTAACAAAATAAAACAGCTAAAAGAAGTAAAATAAGGCAATCCTTATGTAATGTACAGTGCATAATGGCAGGGCCCGCCTCATTACGATTCGCCTGCTTGCTTCTCCTCTTCAGTCGTTTCTTTGGAATGCAGTGGATTTTTCTCTTACGTTTTTGTCTTCAATTTAGACATCGAATTTCTCGATCTCAGCCATATCGGGCTTGTCAGACTTGGTTGCGAAGCGGGGCAAAGCGCGCGAGCGAGCGGAACCAGGTCTGCGCAATGGCCACCGCCAAGTGCCACATTATGGTTTTGAGTATCCAAACACTTTATTGCTTCTCCTGCCCTGTCACTGGACTGTGTGTTATTAAGTTGAATGCGTTCTTGCTGCAAGAAAACTTTCAGATTTTATTTCTATTGAGACCTTAGACATCATTTTCACATAATTTAGATTTTTTCCCTTTATATCAGAAAAATTATAAAATACTGGAGATTTATACCTCAATAATAAAAATTTAAGTAGCACTGAATTAAGAAAAGCTTTGTAGCACAGATGTCTGCCAAGGTTTTGTATCAAGAAGTGCTTGAAAATTTTCTCAGAGATCTCAAGATCCAACTACCTAAAATGTATATATTGTATAGTAATACACTTGTATATATTGTATAGGAAGAAAATAAAAATCAGAAAAGAGACTTATTTGTTAGTGTATCTTCACTTCATGCATGAGGATTTCGTCTTTTCTGCTCGATAGACCAATAACATTTGTCGGCTCTATCAGTTCCTTTACTCTAGAACTGACCGATACACTTCCGTGCCAACAGGGGGAGATAGTAGGAAATAGGAGATCCAGATCTGCGGCTTTTCTATCTTGCTTGTGGCTCAGACAGGAAGGTCTGGTGACAAATTCACTTCTGTGGGCCTACTGTCACTAGCGCTTAGCTAAGAATTGAGATGGAGGAGTCCGTGCCAACAGGGGGAGATAGTAGGAAATAGGAGATCCAGATCTGCGGCTTTTCTATCTTGCTTGTGGCTCAGACAGGAAGGTCTGGGGACAAATTCACTTCTGTGGGCCTACTGTCACTAGCGCTTAGCTAAGAATTGAGATGGAGGAGGAAAAGAAATGTCCCCGTTGTGAGGGTGAGCCGCAGCCTGGTCCTGGCTCCCGATCCTGTGAACCGTGTGCTCCACTGTTCAGGCCTGAGCCTTCCACATCAGAAGGCCACAGATATCAGGTAAGGGGCAATGCTGTCTCAGGCCTATGTCAGTCGGGGCCTGGACATTATCCAGGAATCCAGCAGATCATCAGTTTTAATACTTCTGTTTCAACGGGGAAGAATAATTTTTCTTGACTTCCAAATCTGGCAGAAGACTAAATTCTTTTGTACAATACTATCACTCAGACGCCAAGCCAAGGCCATTTAAAAAAATGAAAGGGGCTTGTTTTGCGTTTTCATTAGTTTTTTTTTTATTCACTTCTCATATTTGAGAAAAGTACGTGCTTTCTAAATATTCTAATACATGGGAAGGTAAAAGAGAGTGTGGTTTTGTTGGAAATTTGAAGAGAAAATTTGCTTAGTTTAAAATCTGTGATGGTAGCAAGATTTCTGTTCTAAATTTCAGTTTCTTTTCTAGCTGGTTAGCTCAATTTAACCTTGCTGTTTTCAATTTCTTTCCCCAAGGAAAATAATAATATTTTATTAATGAATAATTTAATTATTTGATAATAAGTATTGAATAATTTAATTATTCAGTAATGAGTATTTTGAATAATTGGTGGCAATAACTGATAAAGCTTTTTATTATAATACATAACTTTTTTACTATAACTATCGTATAATTCAATATTAATTTTTTTTTTCAAATTTTATTTTATTTGGTCAGTATACAATGTGGTTGATTATTGTGGCCCATTACTGAAACCTCCCTCCTTCCTTCCTCTCCTCTCTCCCTCCCAACAACCACATATCTGCTTGTTGTATCAACTTCAAGGAATTGTAATTGTTGTGTCTTCATCCCCACCCCCTAGTTTATTTGTGTATTTATTTATCTATTTTTAGCTCCCACAAATAAATGAGAACATGTGGTATTTCTCTTTTTGTGCCTGACTCGTTTCACTTAATATAATTCTTTCTAGGTCCATCCATGTTGTTGCAAATGGCAGTATTTCATTCTTTTTTATAGCAGAGTAGTATTTCATTATGTAGATATACCACACTTTCCTTATCCACTCTTCTGATAATGGACATTTGGGCTGGTTGCAACTCCTAGCTATTGTAAATAGTGCTGCAATGAACACTGGAGAACAGGTATACCTTCGACTTGGTGATTTCCATTCCTGTGGGTATATTCCTAGCAGTGGGATAGCTGTATCATATGGTAGATCTATCTGCAATTGTTTGAGGAACCTCCGTACCATTTTCCATAGAGGCTGCACCATTTTGCATTCCCACCAACAGTGTTTGAGTGTTCCTTTTTCTCCGCAACCTCGCCAGCTTTTATCATTCACAGTCTTTTGGATATTAGGCATCTTAGCTGGGGTGAGATGGTATCTCAGTGTGGTTTTTATTTGCATTTCCTGAATGCTGAGTGATGTTGAGCATTTTTTCATATGACTGTTGGCCATTCGTATATCTTCCTTTGAGAAATGCCTATTTTAGATCCTCTGGCCATTTTTTAATTGGGTTACTTGTTTTTTTTTTTTTGTTGTGAAGTTGTTTGAGTTCCTTGTATATTCTGGATATTAATCCTTTGTCAGATGTATATTTTCTCCTACTCTGTTGGTTGTCTTTTAACTCTGTTAATTGTTTCTTTTCCTGTGCAGAAGTTTTTAGTTTGATATAATTCAATTGTTTATTTTTCCTTTGGTTACCCATGCTTTTGGGGTCATATTCATGAAGTCTGTGCCCAGCGCCACTTCCTGGAGTGTTTCCCCTACGTTTTCTTTAAGAAGTTTTATTGATTCAGGGTGTATATTTAGTTCTTTAATTCATTTTGAGTTGATTTTGGTATATGGTGAGAGGTATGGGTCTAGTTTCATTCTCCTGCATATGGATATCCAGTTCTCCCACCACCATTTGCTGAAGAGGCAGTCTCTTCCCTAGTGTATAGGCTTGGTGCCTTTGTCAACGATCAGATGGCTGTAGGTGTGTGGGTTGATTTCTGGATTCTCTATTCTATTCCATTGATCCGTGTATCTGTTTTTATTCCAGTACCATCCTGTTTTGATTATTATAGCTTTGTAGTACAGTTTAAAGTCAGGTCGTGTTATGCCTCCAGCTTTATTTTTTTTGCTCAGAATTGCTTTGGCTATGCGTGGTCTTCTGTTATTCCATATAAATTTCTGGATAGTTTTTTTGATTTCTGAGAAAAACGCCATTGGAATTTTGATGGGGATTGCATTGAATTTGTATATCACTTTGGGTAGTATGGACATTTTCACAATGTTGATTCTTCCAATCCAAGAGCATGGGATATCTTTCCATCTTCTGGTGACCTCTTTAATTTCTCTTAACAGTGGTTTGTAGTTCTCATTATAGAGATTTTTTCACATCCTTGGTTAATTCTATTCCTAAGAATTTTTTTTTTTTTTTGGTGGCTATTGTAAATGGGCTAGCTTTTTTGCTTTCTCTTTCTGCATGTTCACTATTAGAGAATAGAAGTGCTATGATTTTTGCATGTTGATTTTGTATCCTGCAACGTTGGTGAAATCACTTATCAACTCCAAGAATTTTTTTGTAGAGGCTTTAGGCTGTTCGATATATAGGATCATGTCATCTGCAAACAGGGACAGTTTGACTTCATCTTTTCCAATCTGGATGCCCTTTATTTCCTTCTCTTCTCTGATTGCTCTGGCTACTTTCAGCTTTTCCCCATTCAGGATGATATTGGCAGTGGGTTTATCATATATGGCTTTAATTATGTTGAGATACTTTCCATTTATACCTAACTTGTAGAGAGTCTTTATCATGAACGAGTGTTGAATTTTATCAAATGCTTTTTCAGCATCTATAGAGATGATCATATGGTCCTTGTGTTTGGCTTTATTAATATGGTGTATCCCATTTATTGATTTGCATATGTTGAAACAACCTTGCCTCCCTGGGATGAATCCCACTTGATCGTGGTGTATAACTTTGCATATGTGTTGATGTTTTCTGTTACCTAGTATTTTCTTGAGGGTTTTTGTGTCTATATTCATCAGGGATATTGGCCTGTAGTTTTCTTTTTTAGTTATATGTTTACCTAGTTTTGGTATCAGGGTGATGTTTGCTTCATAGAATGAGTTTGGGAGACTTGCCTCTATTTCAATCTTTTGGAATAGTTCGTAGAGAATTGGTGTCAATTCCTCTTTGAATGTTTGGTAAAATTCTGCTGTGAATCCATTTGGTCCTGTGCTTTTCTTTGTTGGGAGCCTTCTGATAACAGCTTTAATCTCTTTTATTGTTCTTGGTCTGTTGAGATTTTCTACATTGTCTTGGCTCAGTTTTGGTAGTTTGTGTGTGTCCAGAAATTTATCCATTTCCTCTAGATTTTCAAATTTGTTGGCATATAGTTGTTTATAGTAGTCTCGAATGATTCCTTGTATTTCAAAGGTATCAGTTGTAATATCACCTTTTTCATTTCTAATTTTTATTATTTGGGTCCTGTCCTTTTTTTAGTTAGCCATGCTAATGGTTAGTCAATTTTATTTATCTTTTCAAAAGACCAACTTTTTGATTCATTGATCTTTTGTATTGTTTTTCGGGTTTTAATTTTATTAAGTTGTGCTCTGATCTTAATGATTTTGTTCCATCTGCTAACTTTGGGTTTGGATTATTCTTGTTTTTCAAGTTCTTTAAGGTGAAGTATTAGGTTGTTCACTTACCATCTTTCCATTCTTCTGAAGTAAGCACTTAATGTGATAAATTTCCTGCTTAGTGCTGCTTCTGCAGTATCCCAGAGGTTTTGTATGATGTGTCATTGTTTTCATTAGTGTCAGTAAATTTTTTGATTTCCTGTTTGATTTTTTCATGGCCCCATATGTCATTAAGTAGAATGCTGTTTAATTTCCATGTGTTTGTATAGTTTCCAGAATTTCATTTGTTATTGATTTCTAATTTTAATCTATTGTGATGTGAAAAAATACATGGGATAATTCCAATTTTTTTGAATTTGTTGAGACTTGATTTGTGACCTAACAGTGATCTGTCCTGGAGAATGATCCATTTGCTGATGAGAAGAATGATTATTCTGAGGTTGTTGGAAGGAATGTTCTGTAGATATCTGCCAAGTCCAATTGGTCTAACGTGTTGTTTAGATCTTGTGTTTCACTGCTGATTTTTTGCCTAGATGATCTGTCCAATATTGATAGTGGGGTGTTCATGTCCCCTGCTATTATGGTGTTAGTGTCTATCTCCTTCTTTAGGTCTAATAGAGTTTGCTTTAGAAATCTGGCTGCTCCGACATTGGGTGCATATATATTTATGATTGTTATGTCTTCTTGATGGGTCACTTCTTTTATCACTATGTAGTGGCCCTCATTCTCTTTTTATGATTTTTATTTTAAAGTCTATTTTATCAGATATAAGAATAGCTACTCCAGCTCATTTTTCATTTCTGTTTGCATGGTAAATCTTTTTCCTTTCTTTCACTCTCAGTCAGTGTGAGTCTTTATAGGTGAGGAGGGTCTCTTGAAGGCAGCATATAGTTGGGTCATCCTTTTTAATCCAGTCAGCCAGTCTGTGTTTTTGATTGGGGAATTTAATCCTTTTACATTAAGAGTTGTTATTGAAAAGTGTTGATTTACTCCTAGCATTTTATTGATTTTTTTGGACATCTTAAGTGTCTTTTGTTCCTTTCTTTCTGATTTACTGTATGTCTTCTGTGTTTCTTGGTTTCTTGGGTTGTAAGTAAACTTTTTTTTCCTCTCTTCATTGTTGGCAGTTTTATTTTACTAGTGGGTTTTGATTTTTCTTGAGTTTTTATGGCAGTGGTAGTTATTTTTTAGGTACCAAACCCAGTGCTGCGTTGAGAATTTTTTGTAGGGCTGGTTGTGTGGTAGTGAACTCCTGCTGTTTTTGTTTGTCTGAGAAATACACTATTTGCCCTTCATTTTGGAAGGATAGCCTTGCAGGGTAGAGTATTCTTGGTTGGCAATCTCTGTCTTTTAGTATTTTGAATATATTGCATTCCTTTCTGGCTTTTAGGGTTTGTGATGTTAGTCTGATTGGGGCTCCCTTATAGGTTACTTGATTGTCCTCTCTTGTAGCTTTTAAGATTCTCTCTTTGTCTTTGGGTTTTGCCAATTTGACTATAACATGTCTTGGAGAAGACCTTTTTGGGTTGAATACATTTGGGATTTTTGAGCTTCCTGAATCTGAAGATCTGTGTCTTTTCCTATACTTTTTTCAGATTCTCTCTTTGTCTTTGAGTTTTGCCGACTTGACTATAACATGACTTAGAGAAGACCTTTTTGGGTTGAATACAGTTGGGGATCTTCGAGCTTCCTGAATCTGAAGATCTGTGTCTTTTCCTATACCTGGGAAGTTTTCTGCCTGCTGGCGCTTTGGGTGTGTGGTCATCTTGGGTCTTGGGCCTCACCAGGGAGGCGCCTCTCTGGTCAGTGCGCACTCGCCCAGGCTGGGGATGGGGTCTAGCTGTGGCGAGGCCTTCCTGCGAGGTTGCATGCTGGTGCCACGGAGTGTGTGGTCTCCATGGGACTCAGGCCTCTCCGGGGGGGCACCTCTCTGGTTGTTGTGTACTCGGCTGGGCTGGGGATGGGGTCCGGCGGTGGTGAGGCCTACCTTCTCTGTCACGTGCTGGCGCTGTGGGGTGCATGGTCTCCGCAGGACTCGTCCCTCTCCGGCCTGGCGCCTCTCTCCAATGTTAATTTTATAATCACTTCTTATAGTTTAATTTAATAACCTGAAACACACTAATTTCTTAATCTTTTAACGTATAAATATAATTTTTGTGACTAATAGGATAGAGTCCTATCTTAAATCTGTTGTGGTAGTATTATACTTACATGTTATTTTGCAGTGTAAACATAATCATCTGCTTTCTCCAAGTTCCTTATTTAATGCCACTGTATCTTAGGCTATCTTCTTCCAGATTCACTATTAGACAAAATAAATTCTGGCCTTCAAATAAGAATGATAAATACCAAAAAAGAAAGTTCAATGATTATGCTGCATATGATTTTTCCTGATATTTGAAGAGATTTGAAATAGATATACAATTTCCATTTTAATGTTACCAAATTCAGTATTTGGGTTATGGTCTTCTAAATATTAATGTCCTATGCTCACTGGGTAAGTACTATTCATAAGAATAAGGATCATTACTTGTGTGCGTAAGTTTTGTGTTGTCACAAGTTACAGATTCATAAAAATTTTTGAGGATATGTAATCCGTTGGGATCATCTTGTCCAGTCTATCATTTTATGTATAAAAATGTCTCTGAAGCCTGAGATAATTAGTGACTCACATAGCTAGCTAGTGACTTGCATGATCCAAACTTTCTTCCGTTTTTGTGTTGATGGCTGTTAGCCACTATCCTTAGGAAGACATTAAATATAGGGATGCACACAGACTCTTGAAATTTTAAAACAATTCCACAAGGAAATACTTATTGAACTGTTGTGTCTATAGCTTTTGCCCATAACCATGATGTTGTATCTTTGGTTATTAGCTAATGCTGAGCTAAATATGATGAGACTTTTTGAGTTATGTTAAATCTGTGAATATATTTTGAAATATTTGTCATTATAGAGATGTTCTGACTGCTTTGTTTTCGTTTTCTGATAGTATTTTACAATGTTTGCAGAGAATTCTTATCACTATAAGATACATACTGATTCACAAGAGCTAATTTTAGACAAGAGTTGTCCCTTTTATCAGCAACTTGGATTCCCCTGGAAATGGGACCAATCCGGGCCTTGTTTTCTTCTGGTGAGCTATAACCCCCCATGCTGCTGTTGGCTGGCCATCTGCTTTCTCCTTCAAGTAGTATTTCATATTGATAGTGTATTATATATTTATTAGATCCATTTTTTTACTGAGCTTTTACTTCCCTCAGCTATTCTCATATAGCTCTCCATTTTCTCAAATTTTTAAACTGTGGTTTCCGAAATCTCTTTTTGGTAAGGATATTTCCTTTTCAAAAGAAGATTGCATATTCTCCCCTATCATATAAATCAACATTGAGAAGTGGTCCTTAATGCTGCCTTTATTATTCTTTCACCTTCATGTGAAAGTATTTGTGTTTTCAAGGATTGTGGAATTTGGTTTTACTACATTCTACTCCTTCTTATTGGTGAAGTCTTTTTCTACATTAGCCATTGTGGATGACTTTAATATTCATGTGGAACACCCATCCAGAACCTTAGTTTCTACAGAAGTTCATTAATCTGAAAATAGTATTAACTGAGGGATGGTAACCAGTAAGCAAATTTAGGTCAAGAAACTTTTTTCTAAAAAAGATGGAAGAAAACTCATAGGCTGTTCCTGTTCTTAAGTAACTTGTGCTAACTGTGGACTTCTTGCTTTACAAATTTCTTGTTTCATGAGAAACATAAAACCTTATGTGAGTAGGATATTTTTTTTTTTTCACCGAAATGTTAACTTTTTAAAATTGAAATATATTTGATTATACATATTTGTGGGGTACAGAATTGACTGTCAATACTTATGTGCAATATGTGATGATCACATCAGGATAATTAGCATATTCATCATTACAATGCATAATCATCCTTTGTGTCCATTAACTGATTTGGATAGGTTAATTGTAGACATATTTCTGCCACATATAGCTGAAAGCAATCCTGACTGAAAGAGCAAGTATAATTTTGGTTAAAATAGAAAAATATGACTCAGCATGTTATTGCTATTTTCATTGTTGTTGTTTGTGTGTTTTACAAGGTGCTTGCTCACAGACACAGGAGCTTGTTGTAGCTATAATGTTTATGAATGTAGAATAAGTTTATAGCATCACTTAACATTATGTTGGATTCTAATATTTAAAAATTTGGCTACCACATCTTGCCTTTGTAAATATCTATATTTGGAAGACATGGTACTCTCCCTCTCCTGCCCAGCTCTCTAGTTTCTGGTTGCTTTTTGAATTCTTAAGAAGACTTAATTGCCACTGTTGATTGGCAAACATGTCACAAAATATTTTAAAGTTACGTACACATTTCAGTATTTGGTGATGTAATTATAGTATTTATGAAAATAGTTAAGTTAATAAGTTTTTGAAGTTTATTAAAGAACTTAATCTTTTTCATGAGAATAAAAACAGATTGTAAGGAATTGATTTTTAAGGGTTGTGAGATATTTAGAGGAAAAGAAATTGTATGTATTTCAGATTGTCCTTTCTAATTGTATAATTTTAGATTATTGCTTTAGATGCTCACTTTCTAATTAATTTCTGACAAAAGATTTATTCTAGCTATGAATGATATAATTTTTATATAGCATCTCTCTTGAAACTGTATACATGCTCTCTTAAAGAAGAGGATGAGAGGAAGTGGAAAGCAATACAAAGGATAGTCAAAATTATAAACAAAAAGGATAGATGATAGGTGAATACTTTAGATTCTATATCCAATCTTTTAGCCAAATAATCACTGGGGTTGTTGTAGTTCCCTTTATTTTATTTTTAACTTTTGGCAGATGGCCAATATGGGGATCTGAACCCTTGACCTTGGTGTTATAACATTGCACTCTAACCAGCTGAGCAAATATAGTTTACTTTTTATTATGCTTTTCTATGGATTAAAAAAACATTTTATATTAACTTTATTCTAATTAATAAATATATCTACAGACATATGAGAATATTGAATATGTGATGAAAATTCATACCAACTACAGAGTCTAGTGTTGTGAAGGGGCAAGGGAAAGAGGAAAGGCATGAAATGATTTTTAGCCTTTTTATTCAATCACAGCAAGTAAGATATTTCTACATTCCTAATGTCATAAAGGTCTATATCCTGCAGTAATTAGTAAAGACAGACTGTCTATTTGTTTTGCTTGTGGTAGCAAGAAAGCATTGGCTGCCTTAAAGTTTCTCTTTGTCAAAAAAATTTTTTTTAATTAAAGAAGCACGTAAAAATAGAATGTTTTGTTCCATAATGTGTATTGCTAATCCACTGTAAGTGGTGGTAGAACCAAACATAATACTGTATTAGATAAAGCTACATCTTGCAAGTCCATTTTTATCATTACCAGATGTTGCCAGCTGCAATCTAGAAATCATCTAAGATGCTGTTTACTAGAATTCCAGAAATCCTTGGTTACATGGTTTATCTATTATATTATTTTACCTAAATTAGCTTTTTTTTTGTTTTTATTTAAGTTAGTAGAAATAAGGTACATGAGCATCATAAGGAATTGAGCTGATAAAGGTAATTTATTTATTTATTTTTGGCTGTAAGCGAAGTCATCAGGAAGTGAAGGCTATTACAACTTGCTAATGATGGGCTCTCTATGAGTGAGGAGAATACTAGTAGAGCCTGTTGATTAAAAAAGTGTTCCAGGAATATGATCTTGTCTCAAAAAAATTCTTTTTTAAGAATACTTTAAAACATGGGAGAAATAGGGTGCAAAGTACAGATAAGAAAACATTACAAAGCAGTCTTATAGCCTTGATTCATCAAGAGAAGATAAAACTATGTTCATTTTGTACTGTTTGAGAAGACAGAAATACATAATTTGTTTTATGATGTTTATCTTTTCTTAAGATATGGTTAAATGAGGCACCTCATTTGTGCCATTTAGTTCCAAGGTAACTTATTCATTTAAAAAATTCTCAATTTCTACTAAAGTTTTAAGATATGTAATAATTAGCTATTTGATTTTTTTACCTTTATAGCCTCAAGATAATTTATGAATAATTTTTAAAAAATCTTTGTATTAAGCAGTGAAGCTGATTTTTAAAAATTCAAGTATTAACTCATTGGTTCTGTAAATAATCTTGTTGCTGCCCTATCACTATAGGGAAGAAATAAAAGGGTTGGATTTAAATTATGTTATAAGTTTGATTGTAAAAATTATTATTCTGAGTAAGAACTTGTTATTGTTTCCTTGGAATAGTTATTTAACCACTCTAGGCTTTGGCTTTCTAATCTGGGAAATGAGGATAACAACAGGATCTGCTATGTAGTATTGTAGAAGATTAAAATGTACAGAGCAATGTATGTACAGGGTAATGGTGCTTGGCACATAGTGCTCAAGAAATGTTAACTATCTTTAGTATTAGAGACATTTTCCAAGGAGGTCAATATTCTTTTTTCAACAGCAACTTCAAGTGGTATATTATGGTGGTCCTCTTTGACATAGTTGTTAAAACTTTAGCAATAGTGATGTTACTTTCAGTTTTATTCATGTATTTGACAATGCTTTAAAAAAATCATTTGGTACCTCACTGAGCTACTTTGAGATTTAATCAATTTATGTCATTGAATCAAGCATTTGTTAAATGTGTATCCACACTTTCTGGTGTCTATATTCAAAGGCCTCTCCCTTATCTTAGTGTTTTTTTGTTGTTGTTTTTTGGGCAGCTTGCTGGTAAGGGGATCCAAACACATGACCTTGGTGCTATCAGTGTCATGCTGTTACCAACTAAGCTAACTAGCCAGCTCCTGTTAGTGTTTTATCTTTAATGAAAAAAAAATCTGTGATCATTTTATCTGTCATTAATGTTTTATAGTTCTTAGTTGTGTGTAATTTTTCCATTTTTCCTTTCACCATTCCAGGCCAAAAATGGCTGTGTGTGTGTGTGTGTGTGTGCGCGCGCACGTGTGCGCGCGCGCATCCCTCAGTCTTATAATCATTTTCCAATAAGTTTTATGGGTCTATTTCTTTTTTTTTTTCTTCTTTTCTATTTGTTTTGTTTTTATTACATTCTTAAGATGTGGTATTCAAAATACTACATCATTTTAGGTGATATTGAACCATAATTTTGTATAGAATGTTACAAATTTGAATATAATAATTGTTTCAAATGTAAGAATTAAGGTACCCTCATCCCTCCAGTACCTTAAATTTTTGAATGAGTGACATGTGCACAGCATTTGGTTGACTTTCTGTATATAATCTTGGCAATGTGGTAGAGTGGAAAGAGAAGTAAGTTAAGGAGTTAGCTTTGTCATCTTATGTGTGTCTTAGGGCAAGTCATTTCACCTCCTCCATTTTCTCATCTGTTATGAAGTGAAAAGGCTGAAGTAGAAAATCTTTAAGACGGAAGGTTCTCTACCACTGATTTTATGTAAAACAATTTCATTATATGATTGTTTTGTGAAAAAAAAGTGATAGAATAAAAATTATACCCAGTAATTTTTATACTTATTTTCAATGTTAATCCTTTTAGTTATGCCATATCTATATAAACATATATTGACCAACTTATTTTTTTCCTGGGAGTTGGTTACCTTTCAAATTCCCTTTCTTTTTTTTGACACTTTATTGTTGGAAACAATATTGGATCCCAAAATATGAGAAGAAACTCTAAACCACATGTGCTGATTACTGTGAAAATAGATGCTAGCAAAACAAATAAAAAAGCCAGTTTCCCAGCTACAGCACTGTAAATGAGTAAAAAGCCAGGGAGAGAAAAATCCAGTGACCTTGCTATTGCTGAGCTAAAAATGTTACCATACTGTTTCCTGGAATTATCAGGGCTCCTGCTGAGAAAAATAGTTTGGGGAGGGCAACTATACTTTTGACTGGATTTTGGGGAAGGTGTTTCAGTGATCAGAGATTAGGTTCTGACCTAAATCTGGATGGAAATTGAAAGATTAAAAACTATGTATATATGCACATTTTTAATTTTACTGCATGGAATTTATGAGAATAATACAATTTTTGATCACTTGTCCTGATTAATAGATTTCTTTAAAAAAATTTTTATTGAAACATAATTGATTGTACATGTCTGTAGGTTACAGCGTTGAATATCAATACCTGAGTGCAATATATGATGCTCAAATCGCAATAATTAGTATATTCAACATTACACAGTGTAAATATTTTTTGTGGCCCTTTTCCAGTTTCTTGCTAACCTCCCTTCCCCCTCCTCTTTTCCCACTTCTTAATAGATTTCTTATAAGAGTGATTTTTTTTTTGACATTTAGGATAGCTGATGATTACTTTAAAAAGTAATTGTGTGGTGATTCTTTATCAGCTGTGTATTAGTTTTCTAGGACTGTCATAACAAGTTACCACAAATCTGGTGACTTAAAACAGAAATTTCTTTTCTCCCAGTTCTGTAGGCCCGAAGCCCAAAATCAAATGTCAGCAGGGTTGGTTCCTTCTATAGGCTCTAAATCTGAATCGTTCCATGCCTCTTTTCTAGCTGCTGAAGGCTGCTGGTGTTCCTTGGCATCCTTGACTGGGAGGCAACACTTCAGTCTCTCCCTTCTCATCACCTTCCCTTCAATGTCTCTTTCCCTTCTGTCTAAGTCTCCTTATAAGGAAACTTGTCATTGGAGTTAGGGCCCACCTGCATAATATAAGATGATCTCATCTTGAGATCCTTAACTTAATTATATCTGCAAAAAGCCTTTTTTCAAATAAGGTTACATTCACAGGTTCTTGGTGGACATATCTTTTTGGAGGCTGCCATCCACTCCACTTCAGTTTGTGTCTGTCTTCTCTTTGATTATCAAGAAAGTTCTCAAAAATTAAAGCTTTGGTTGTGGGTGAGATGCTTAACTTGGAGAGAAGCTGATTCTTCTGCCCTTTTGTTTAAGTATTTTTTGAGTATCTACTCTGTGAGTCACAACATTTCAGGACTGTAAGATATCATAAAATAGTTTTGTTTCTCCAGAGCTCAGTTATGTTGTTTCTGGTCCAACTCTGAGTTAGAGTCAAAGCCAGGGCTAGAACCCAAGTTCTGAATCAAATGTCTACATCTATATTATGAGTACAGAGATTCCTTTCTTTATTGTATCATTGGAGCAATTAAGTAGACATTTATTGACCAAACTTCAAAAAACATTTTTTTTTGAGTGGTTTGGGATGGAGTGCTTAAGAGATATGAGGTCAGAGTTTGGCAAAAACTATTCAAGGCAGGTAAAATAGCACAATGGTTATGAGCAAAAGTTTGGTATCAAAGCTGAATTTAAATTTTAGCTGCTTGGTCATTTAGTATTTCTACCGTGACTTTGGCCAAGACTGTGAGTCCCAGAAATACTAAGTGATTTGTCTTGGGAGATGGTTGCCTTTTAAATTCCTTTTTTTGCTGACACCTTCTCATTGGAAGCATTGTTAGACCCCAAAATGTGAGAAGAAACTTTAAACCACATGTGCTAATTACTGTGAAAATAGTTGCTAGCAAAGCAAATAAAAAAGCCAATTTTCCAACTACTGCACTGTAGTAGAGTGAAAAGCCAGAGGGCAAAAATCACTTTGGCAAATCACTTAGTATTTCTGGAACTCACAGAATCCTGGCCAAGGCTATTTGGAAACTCCCTGGGGAATTCAGTTGGAGCAAAGGGGTTTAACGGATGCTCAAATTCTCAATCTTTAAACTTATTCTTCAAGGGAAATGATTCTACTTAATATAAAAATGCCATTTCAAGTAATAATGGCCATTATTCTACCTTGAATAACTTTGTGAAGCCTTTGATGTAGGTATTTGGTGAGTACGTATTCTTAATTTTTAGATGAAAAATTGGTGGTTTGGATGATAACATCTAATCAAAGATCTTCCTGGTTACAAGTCTTCCTGATATTTATAGTTACACATTGACTGCTCTAGGCCAGTGGTTTAGTATGCTGTTCATTTCTTAAAGTTTCTGCTATGCTTATTGCCTATTGATGAAAAACTTAATGAACTTCTGAAAATACCCAGTGTGCCCAGTGGGTGTTTTATTAATGTAAGCAGATTAGAGCCTATTACATAGGAATAGAGACCTGGTCCTGAGATTTCAAACTTACATTCATATTGATAAAAATTAAGCACTGGTGATGGTATTTATAAGATTCTTTAATAGTCCGATTAAATAATACATTTATATTCCTAGATACATATTAGGCCTTTCATGAACCCGTTTTTGTTGCTTTGTCCCCCATGGATTTGTTACTCCACTTCCCCTGGGTGACGGAGATGCAAAGGATACTCAAAGCCCATCTCCTCTGAGCAGTGAGAGACCCCGAAGTGGTTAATCTCCCGCCAGAACCCTTAAGCAAGAGGCATCCCCTCCTTGGGCAATTAACCCCAAATTGGGGGTTCTCTTCCTGCATTTATTTTCCAGACCAGGAAGATACAGGAAGAGAACATAGGTGGGGTTACAGTTTAACAATATAGGCTGGTAACTTTCAGTGAAACAAACCAAATGACATTCCAGTAAGGCAATTAAGTGGTCCTATCAACAAAAGCTTGATCTTAGCAAACATTCCTTCTCCCTCCAGCATTTTTCTAGTATCTACATATATCAGTCAGTAACCTGACTGCCCTTGAGCCAGCAACCTTGCTGTGCCACAAATCTTTATCTTACACTGGAGACTTTATAGCCTGAGGAAAATTTCCAATCTTCCACAAGGTCAATATTTGAAACTGCAAGGCTTTGGAAAACCAGGCCCTGTGAAGTACATTTGCTTTATAGTATATTCCACACATTTTTAGTAAGTTAAATGTTCTCTGCACCAATAGAGAGCTATTTGTAAATAGAACTAGCTAGTTCATTTCTCTTTTACTCCCTTTCCTCCTTTATTTCCTGAGAGCAACTTATATGTAAAAGCTGATGGCCTTGATGTCAGAACAGCAGGCCTCAACCCACCCCCTCCTCTTACCAGGTTCTTGAATCCACCACAGGAAAGAATTCAAGGACAGAGTCACAGTAGAAAATGAGAATAATTTTAATATAATGAATAAGAGATACAGATTTCACAGAGAGAGTGTGGCCTAGCTCCTGAGACTGAGCAGGGCCCACACCAAGTTTAATACAAAAGTAAGAAATAATACTTAAAGTTCGGTACAGAGGGCAGGTTGGCTTAAGAGAATGAGCAGCCCCTTGCTGAAAGTAAGTATCATGCAAAAGAAAGAAATGCACACTCCACAGGCAGAGTGCAGGCTAGCTCCAGGAGAGTGAGCAACCACCTCGCCTTCTGCTGAGATTTGGCTTCTGTAGTTTTGCCATCTAATGAATATTCAATTAAGGGGGTGGTTCCCAGTTATGTAACATAGTCTTGCACATGCCCAGTTGGTCCCTTTGGAGCATGTTCATTGGTCAAATACTGTCACATGCACCAGATATATTCAAGAATATTCTCTGCTCTCTAACACCTCTAGTGGAAGGTCATTCAGCTGCCATGGTTATCTCTACTGAGCATGCCCAGCCACTGGATTTGTATAAGCCAGCCGCTTGTGGTCTCATTTTCCCCTTGTTGTGGAAAATAGGTCTAACTGGCAACAGTAGCTTTCCTCTAGGGGTGGGCACAGAGGAGGGGCCTGAGACCTTGGAGAGTGGCTTATAACCCAGAGGTGTGTCCTGAAACCTGAGCCCAGGGAAACTGAGTACCTCCTATCTCAGCCTGATGGGAAAGGGCCAGTTGGGAAGGAATGATTAACGCTACATCAAACAGAGATCTGTTAGGTTCTTGTAAGGTATAAGCGTTGTAAGGTTCATGAGAAGGCAGGAGGGGATGAGATCCAAAATTTAAGTAGAGCAGTAATCCTTAGGTGGAAGAGAAGCAGCTCCATGTTTCAAATGTGGGAAGGAGGTTAGAACTGGTAGAAAAGTAGTGGGTTTGTAGCTTTGAAAAGGCAAGAAGAAGGGGTTTCTACCATGTAGATTCTTTTTAAAGAAGCTAGAGGATGTGGAAAATGGTGGGTTTAGACACAAGAAAAGTTGGAAAAGTTTTAAATGGTTAACAGTGATAAAGTAAAAAGTGAATTGGCCACATATTTAGGGCCCATTTGAAGTTACTAATCATGTAACCCTAGCAGTGGTGAGTTGCTTGGGTATAAGTTCAGAGATGGCAGATAGTTGGATTCATCCAGGGTTGGGTTTTGCTACATGGTATACCAAAGAGACAGGAGAACAGGGGAGTTTAGAATATTGGAAAGAGTGTCATTGAAATGATGTATCATGGCATCTAAGTTAGGTAAAGAGGGAAGAGAAGAAAAGAGGTGATTGATTGGGAGAAATTAGAAGACTCCAAGACTTAGAGTTACACACATGTTAAAAAATGATTATAGCAGAACTTGTTAAAAGAAAACTGATAAGATTGGAGATTGTGGCCAGGAAGTGGGGAGTTTGAAATCGGAACTATTCCACATGATGACAATGTTCAAGAAAAAGCCAAGGCTGATGTATAGTGGAAGGGAACGTTTCCCCTCACACCCTACAGAATGAAAGCTTTGTGACAGTATCTCCTGAAGTGTATTTTGCAGAAAAATATTTCTTCCCAAAAAAGTGTATGTATTAATGCATTGTTAAGGCTCTGAGACATAATGCATTAAAGAAATGTATTTACACTTGTTTAACTGAGCATTTCTAAAACCTGTGGGACTGCTGAGCCATTTGTGTTATAACAGCTGTAAATAACTATCTAAACTAGGGTTTTCCCAAACTTGAGTAGTTGTTTTGTATGTTATGTGCTGAAACTGTTAAATTAATGGAAAGGAGAAGGAGTAATTATCACAACATAGTAAAGTGTTTACTTTGTAAAGTTTTTTAATATCTATATTAATGTATATCAATGTTAAAAGATTTATTTTCCTGTTAAAAGTAAACGTGTCTAAAACCTAAAAATGTAAGTTGCTATATTATTTTGTTAGTTACAATTAAGACATTTGTAATTGCTTATTGGAAATCTTTAATTATTAATGGATAGTCCAGGAAAGCCCACTGTATTAGTTCTATTTAACAGCCACCCAAGTCGATCAGTTAAAGCAAAACAGAGAGTTTATCCATTCATGTAACTGGATAGATCCAGAAGTTCAAATCATGTCATTGAGAATTTGTCTGTTTTCATTTCTCTGCTCTACCTTCTATAGTATTGACTTTATTCTCAGGCAGTGTCCCATGGTGTGGCAGTTTCTCTCAGAGGGGCTGAGAATGGGACTGGCACTTAGAACCTGACTAACTTCTTTCTAAGATACATTTCCTGATTGGACATTATTTGCTGGTAATATAAGTGGAATATTATAAGCACCACATTCCTTTATTTAAAATGTATTATTTTCCATTCATTTATTATGACGTAGGATCTTCTTTTAGGTCCTGCAGTTTTTGATTCCATTCTAATAAGTAAAATCTTTTTTTTTTTCCCCTTTTTGTCTTTTTTCGTGACTGGCAACGGATCGCAACCCTCTGTGTCGCGCCTGTACCGGACCGGGACCGGCAACGGGATCGCAACCCTCGGTGTTGCTCCCGCACCTCGCTCAGCCAGTGAGTGGCCGGTCTGTATGTGGGATCCGAACCCTCGGTGGGAGCGCCGCCGCGCTTCCCAAGTGGCGCACTGTAGCAGTGCGCCACCGGGCCGGCCCAATAATAAATAAAATCTTGACTGAAGCCTTGAAATTCCAAATGTTCCCAATTACTAGTTTCAATAACAAAAGGAGCGCTGGACAGATAAGAGGATTATTGATGCATGTGCAGCATGAGAATACTAAACAGTAAAACCATTCAGGAAACTTTTTAGATAAAGCCGGAAACTTAAAACTTTTACAAAAACGAAATCTGTACCTAGTCATCTTCGTAGTGTCCTTGTGAAGTCCTCTGCAACAAATACAAAACCAATAAAACTTATCCTCCCATCTCCCAAAAGCAATCAACAAGGGATACAAAAAAAAAAAAAAGAAAATAACAGAAGTTAAAAATTTCAAGACATCTGGCCTTTAACCTTTTAAATTATCTTCTGAGGAATGTAGCCTTAACTGTGTGATAATTGACTGCCATGGAAAATAGTTGTCAAAATCGGGTCTGTAACTTTTCATAAATTAATGGCCTTTTTCTTTGTCTTGGTGAAGACCCTTAAACTGTGTGTTTATATTTTCTTCGTTTGTCAATAAAGGTAAATAAAATGATGACTGGTAGATTACTTGTATTAATAAAATACCTATCAATTTTGCATCCAGTTTGGACATGAAAAGTCACAAGGGACCATCATTTTTAATAACCAAACTAAGGCAAATAAAGTGCAAAATAATAGTTTTTTAAAAAACTCATCAGAGAAGTGAGTATAGAAAGAAACTAAAAATAAACCTAAGTCCAGAAACTGACAAGCCTTTCATGTGAAAAAGTAGACCCATGACAACTACTTCCATCCCTGGTGGAACTGATTGAGCAGATGTATTCCGACAAGTTTTTAACAAACTTATAATGATAGTGTGTAGGCTCATGTGACAGATTAGATTCCAGAGGAGCCCAACCCACAGAGCATGGCAGCATCCACCCACCAGCTCTTACTCAAGTGTTTTCACAGAATGAAGCAGGAGATCACAGAAGGAGACTTGGGAGAGAGATTTAAAATGAAATCCTCCCCATGCCAAAAAGGTGGAGGGTGGGGGTGGGGGTGATAGTGGGGTGTGTGTGTGTGTGTGTGTGTGTGTGTGTGTGTGTTTGGGAGGGGTGGGCAGGGTGGTTCAGGAAGGATAATTGAGCACTCTGGGCTTTCACCTACAAAAGAATAGAAGAGTGCCTTCCCAAGCTAATTCTCTGAAGGGAATTCTGGGTCTTTACAGAGTCTGGGGTAATGGCTCTCCAAAGGCCAGAGAATGAGTATTAGGGCTGAAAGTTGTCTTCTTAGACATAAAGTAGGGGCGAGAGCAAAGAGAACTCCCGACCCTCTCCCTGTCCCCCAAGAGGCTGTAAATGTGGGAGAGATCTCCCAAAGTTCCCAAGGCTGGTTGGTCAACTTTGAAGCACAGGCAGGATGCTAAAATGTTGCCAGGGCTCACATCCATTCCTAGCAGAAGGAAAACTCCTGATCTCTCTCAAGATAGTTGAAGCCAGTGGTAATTGATTGAAGCTAAAACTGCAGCAAAGGCCAGTCCCAACGTACTAACTACAGCTCTAACTCCATCAGTCTGACAGAAAAAGGAGTGTGTGGGCCCCTTCTTGAAGTAAATATTACCGAATTCAGACTTTACTTTTCTTTTATACAAACTGTCTGGCATACAGTCAAAGATTACATGACACACTGAAAAGTAAGAAATGTGACCCATAGCAGGGAAAATAGACTCAGAGATAGCCCAGATGTCTTTATCGGACAGTGTCTTAAATATGCTGTAACAAAAATGCTTAGGGATCTAGTGGAAAAGATGGACAATGTGTATGAAAAGGTAGGGAATTTCAGCAAAGATGTGTTTGCTACAAAAAAATAGAAATTCTGGAAATGAAAAATATAAGAGCTGAGAAATTCATTAGATGGACTTACTAGTAGGTAGACTGGACACGGAGATGAAAAGATCAGTGAGATGTGAAGACAAGTTGATAAAAAGTATCCAAACTGAAACAAAAAGAAAGAAGTGAAAAAATATGACAGAAGGATTTGAGATCATGGGGTAATATTAAATGGTCTAACATACGTGTTATTAGAATCTAAGCGGAAGAAGATAGAGAGATGGGGATAGAAAACATTTGAAGATAATGGTCAAGTGATTTCTAACACTTTCAGCCTGCAGGACCATGAAATTTAATAAACTATAAGCAGGATAAAGTCTTTTTAAAAAATGTTTATTTTTAAATGTTTTTTTAAAATGTTATTTACTTATATCGTAGTCAATTATTAAAACAGCCAGGGGAAAAAGACATTATGTATAGGGGAATGATGACATGAATTATAGCTGACTTCTTAACAGAAATAATGGAGGCCAGAAGACAATACTGAAAGAAAGGAAAAAAACACAAAAACCCTCAACTTTGAATTCAATATCCAGTGAAGATATCCTTCAAGGCAAGCAGCACTTCACTCTTGCTAAGATGGCTATAATAATAATAATAATAATAATAATAATAATAAAAAAAAAACAGAATATAAGTGTTGTCAAGGATGTGGAGAAATTGGAACCCTTCTACGTTGCTAATGGAAATGTAAATTAGTATAGCCATTTCCAAATACAGTATGGAGTTTTCTCAAAAACTTAAAAATAGAATTACCACATGATCCAGCAATCCCACTCTTGAGTAAATATCCAAAGGAATTTAAATCAGTATGTCAAAGAGATACCTACACTCCAATGCTTGTTTCAGCATTATTCGCAATAGCCAAGATACAGAAGCGACCTAAGTGTCCACCAGTGGATGGGTGGGAATGAGAAAATGGTTCAGCCACTCTGGAAGGAAGTTTCGCTGTTCCTCAAAACGTTAAATGTGGAATTACAATTGCACTTTTAGATCTATACTTAAAAGAATTGAAAACGTATTTTAAAAAGTACCATACACACATGTTCATAGCAGCACTATTCACAACAGCCAAAAGGTTGAAACAGCCCAAATGTTCTTGTCAGCGTTAGTAAGACCAAAATAATAGTGGCTCATATTTTTGAGAATTCATTATAGTAAGGTCAATAGGGAAGAAAAAAGAAGGGAAAATGGAAGGTGAAGAAGAGAGGGAAAGGACCAGTGTGGAAGTTGCTGTGAAAAAGGCATGTGCAGTGTATGCAGGGAATGGCAAAGGGTTTATTTTGACCTGATCAAAATAGTTTGTTAAATGGAGTCATGAGCTGGGGAGTTTGTGAAGGTGTGGCTGAAGCTGGTAAAGTGCCTTGATTACCGAGACTTCTGGGCCTCAAATGAAATAATACCTTGTTTCATAATTTATTAGTTTAAGGAAAGTAGATATATTTACTGCTTTATTACTAAAAAACAAAAAACAAAACAAAACGAAAAACAAGCAAAAAAAGACAAACTCACTAAAGAAAATCCCAATATGTCCCTTATATTTTTAAAAGCAGAATCTCAGTTGAGTTTTGATAATTTAATTCATAATAGTTATAGCTTTTCAAAAAACTAAATTATACAGTTGCTTACTGAGCAAAGTCTATCAGCACTTAAATTGTTGGGTCAGTGAGATGCTCATAGAATACTGACTGGAATGTATGCATCTTGCCCTCATGGATGATTTATAAAAAGGATATCTTGGGGGAGGGAAGGATGATTAGGTGGAGCAGAGAGAATTTTCAAGGCAACAAAACTACTATGCATGATACTGTAATGGTGGGTACATGCCATTACATGTTTGTCCAAACCCACGGAATGTACAACACTAAGAGTGAACCCTAATTAAGCTATGGACTCTGGGTGATAATGATGTGTCAATGTGGGTTCATCATTTGTAACAAATGTACCACTTTGGTGGGGGATGTTGATAATGGGAAAGACTGTGCATGTGTAGGGGCAGAGGACATATGGAAATCTCTGTTCCTTCCTCCCAGTTTTGCTGTGAACCTAAAAGTACTGTAAAAATAGTCTTCAAAAAACAGTATCTTTATTCATTTCAGTCACACATTTGGGAGAAGCACCATGGAACATGAATTGTATGTAGATATTGAATAGTAAGGAAACTGATTATAGCCTCCTGCTTGGGTCTTGTTTCCCTAGGGACATCATCTTTCTTATTAAGGTATAGAGAGAGAGTCAAGAAAGCAAAAAGAATGATTTTTGACATTCTACAATCTAGGTCTCACTAAACTCTATTCTGTTATACGGTAGATTTTTTTAGATTTGTTACTTTGAAACAAAATCTTGATAATCATTCAAACGTTCCTTTTGTACATTTGGTTTCCAAGTCCATTATTTCAAAATATTAAAATGCTTGATTTAACAAGGGGTCTGTCTTTCTTTTGATAAATATTCTTAATGTGCAAACATAATAGAAAAAAGACAGCATGATAAACTAGGTTACTAGGCAGTGAATACTTCTGAAATGATTTGCCTTCAGTCGGAACCCAATTGCTAAAATAAATCATTTAGAAACTCTTTTAATACTTAAATTCTATATCCTGATGGAGATAGAAACTGTGTATCTTTCATTCTCTCCAGCAAATCAACATCTGTAAAAGATTAAATTGCTTGTTTATTTATAAATGTGTTTCTTTAACAAAGGACATACCGATATTTACAGTATTTCATTTATGTTATGGAGTCATCAGCAGTGTAGAATTTTTTTAGGGACAATCTTCTCTGGGGTTATAATTTCCTAGTAGTTATTTCTCACAAAATCCCTTCGAATTTCATGGCTATTTTGCATAAGAAGTCCCTAAGATATTTGGCACTCAGCCTGGAGTTTGAGCATGAATATTATCTTTTTCTTGATTCTTATTACCTCCTGATTTGAATAAGTATTTGACTGTTGCTACCGTGCCAAATAATCACTTTCATTGTTTTTTCAAGAATGTTATTAGATTGAATTTATTTATAGAAGTCTGTGAAAAATATTTGGTTATTGTTTTAATGACTCATTGTTAAGAAAAAAAAACCTTGTAGTGGCACCTTTACGATAGTTCCCCCTTCCCATTGATTCATGTTTTAAGTGTACCTCAGGTGCAGGACATGACCAAATGCTCTAATGGAAGTAACTCTGGTTGCCAGTCTGGAACTCTGCTAGGGGGCTTTCATCAATGATTAATGCAATGCAAAAGATGGGGAGTTGGACAATAGTCACAGAATTTTGGATATGAAGATTTTATCTAGTTCAGTGCCTTCCTGTTTACTGATGTGGAAACTGAAAGCCAGGGTAGTTAAGTTAATTTGCCCAGATTCATGTTCTTTATTCCTTGTGATATCAAGGACCTTATACTTTCTACCTAAGTGATCCCTTTAAGAGCCTTGCTTTGAGAACTGTTACATGCTTTTTGGTTAAAGTTGTTTGTCACTTACAGTGGCAGCTAGATAGGGAGTCATTTGGTAGAGCTTTTGATTTTTGTCAGAGCCACTCCAATCAGCAAAACCTTAATTCTTGCCCGTTATATTGTTGGAAAAATACAAAGTTAATTCTTTCAGTAGCTTGTTTTGCCTTTAGAACAGAACCTGCTTATTGCATCAGCTTTACTGATAATCAGCTGCTCTACTCCTGCTTTTGTAAATGTGCTTGCTTATCCCAAAGAGTACTGTACTGGCTACCTGAATGCTGAGAGCACAGAACTTAAAAGAACCTGGAAGAGTCTGCCTATGTAATCCCTGTAAGACCTAAAGTCAAGGCTTAGATTTTGAAGCACTAGCTCATCTAGGACTGCCAGTGTAATAAAATACCTGAGTCTCCAACCCTCTGAGTGCCGATCGCTCCTCTGTCAAAGTCTGCTCCTTAACAATATCTTTGCCTGTGCTTTAGTGCACAGGGAATGGAGGTAACCTGAGAGCCTGTTTTACTGTAATTTGTAAGTTCTAGCAAGAGTGACTTCAAAACCTGATAGCTGTGATTTTGGTTTAAGTAACTTAGGTATTGTTTCTTATAGAGTTTTAAAAAACTGATAATAGGTGAACTTTTAATTATTATGAGTCTCTTAGTTTTTTATGTATGTGTATGTGTGTGTGTATATATGTATGTATGTGTGTCTATATATACATATATATATAGAGAGAGAGAGAGAGAAAGAGAGACCTTGTCATTTAATTTAAAAATAACAAAAAATTATTCTTGAATGAGATGTGAAACTGATACTGCATCTACAATTTTTCTTTCAAGATAGGTTAATAGATTTACTTACAGCATTTTTCTGGGCATCTCGTCAGAATATTAAAACATATCTTCTCCCTTCTTCCCTTCACTGAGGGGCTGCCTTTTGCCAGAACTAATCTCGGTGTCTCTTTTATTTGAAGAAATCTCTTTGAGGTGGGTAAAATGACTATATCATCACCAGTCCTGGCAGGCCTACAGGCACACTTAAGCACTGTATCCATGGTAATTGAAGGGAAATTTTTTACTTTTAATTTTAATCTTTTAAAGTAGCCATTTAATTCTTTGATATTAAAATCAACCTGTCACTGACTTCAGCACACTCTGATATGTTATTATGTAGATTGTAATTTAAAGCCGATATTTAATGTTACATAGACAGGAGCTCTGGCAAATGAGTTTCATGTTTTGTTTGTGGAAATCTGGGCACCAAGTGAGCTGACACTGGTTTAAATGTTTTATAAACCCTTTTTGCATTTTGATTATTCCTGTATAAAACTTAAAGTCATTCTTATTATAGTTAATAATACATTTTTAGATCAGCCTATTTAAAAGGTATCTTCAAATGAAAGGATGTTTTCATTAATTGTATCTCTTCGAGCACATAATATATTATGCTTAAGGGAAACACTTTCTGAAGTTTTCTTTACCCCATACCTGGACCTATTCATTATATAATTCTGATCCATTAGGTAATTCTAGTATTACTTTCTTAAGAAAATGTTTTCTCTTTTGATATTATCAAAGGGTCTCTTTTCTAGGGTTTGATGCCCAAGATGTAACTTGAGGAGAGTTATTTTTACCATCTTAATGAATATTGTTATTTCATTTACAAATAAAATGTTTTCTAGTACTTAAAACTCTTCCCTGAATTTTCTATGTTTTTACATAAACTCCAATGTAGTTTTCAGTTATTTCCCACAGTAGTCTTACATTGGGACCATACTCCCTGTAGTATTTTAAGAGCATTGACTCAGTGGAGAGCCTAAATTCTCATTAGAGGTGCCTGTGCTTTCTTGTGGAGTTTTCATTGCCAAACAGGTGAGGTTAGCAATTTCACCTTATCTTTCTGTCAGCATTAGCAGCAGCAAGACTGCTACCTCCACAGCCACAGAGAGAGGGGAGAAATTCCTGACAGGAATAAGAAAAAGGGTAAATTAGGCTGGGGAGTGGAAGAACTAAGGCTGCTGTGGTGCTCTCCAGTGTGTGTGCTTTACACCATCATAATATATTTCTTTGTAAATCTATTACAAAACAATTATATGTGCTTTAGTTTCCAGTGTTCCATTCCCCCAATACTGGCTATACTTGTTACCAGTTTTTATTTCAGAAGGTTTCTCAAGCACCAGAAATAGATTAAAATAAAAACACCCAAGTTGAGGATGGACATACTTTTAAGAAAGGTCATTATACTCCTTTGGTACTTCAAGGCTGTCTTTCCTTCAGCACTTCTTGTTGTTCAGATATGGTGATTTTTATTAAAAAGTAAAACTGGAGCTACAGCTAGGATTAAGACTATAGAATACATGCTCACATTCCTAAGACAGTAATTATTTGTATTGAAGTAAAGATTTATTTTCTAAAAATACATTATATTAAGTATATACATGTGTTTAAAGTGTTAATTTTTAATCATTTGTAGTAATTTACTTGTAAACCCTCTGAGGAAGGTTTGTAATATTTTTTTCCATTTTATCCATGATCAAATTGTTATATACATAGTGATTTACACAGGATTATAAGCAAGCTAGTAATGTGATGATGATGATGATGAAAAAGTTGAAGCAATTTATTCTGTTAGCAGGTTATACTAAGATAATTTTAAATTATTAATTTGCATATGTTTGTAGAATAATCAGAACTATTAGCACTGCAACTACTAGAATGAAAAGTAAATAAAGTGGAAGTAGGCAAATGGATAGGTAAAAGCTGAATTTTAGAAACTGCAGTGATTATGAGGCAGCATGTGGCTAAGAATGTCTACATTTACCAGTACAGAGATATATCCTAGGTACTGGAGAAAAAAGAAACAGAAGATGTTATTTGTGGCCTGCTTTAGTTGTTTTCCACAAGTGAAATCGAGCATCACTACTAATGGAAGGCATAAGGAAATATTACACTTGACATTAGGATCTCTTGTTCTTTTGTCTGCTGCCAATTAAAGTTGAGATTGTACTAATTATTGGAAATTGACCAATGCTTTATCAAAAATCCTTATAAATGCTTTGCCTAGTTCTTATTTATGTTTTCCTTTTTTCTCTTCTTTTCTACCCTCTCACCTTCCCCATTCACTTACGTTCATAAAACGGATCTAAAGTTCTGAAGTTTTAAGGAAAAGTTTCCTTTAGTTGTGTTATATGATATTCAGAAATATACATCCTGTGGCA
This sequence comes from Galeopterus variegatus, assembly GCF_000696425.1. Taxonomy (NCBI): domain Eukaryota; kingdom Metazoa; phylum Chordata; class Mammalia; order Dermoptera; family Cynocephalidae; genus Galeopterus; species Galeopterus variegatus. The sequence goes on from NW_007734513.1 coordinate 40,527, forward strand.
AATTGCAATCTGGATTGACTTTTCTTAGTGATGGTTTGGCCATTATCTCCTATTTTACTCCCCCTTTCCTCCTATATCTTCACCATCATCATAATCATCATGATCATTGTCATCATTACGTGAATCTTTGGGAAACTCCCTACACACTACAGTGGAATTCACTTTTAAAAAATATGTTCCTTGTCATTCTCCTCCTTTTTTCCCTTATTACTTTTTCTTATTTGAAAATCCCTCACAACTTCAGTGCTATCTGAATATTTTATGTTAGACTGGTTCCTTATAGTTTCTGTCCTTTTTTGCATATGTTATTCAATACTTGGTTTTCTGTGAATTTCCTTTGCATTTCTTATTTTTTTCATCTGTATGAATTATATGTGAACTTTGATATGAATTTCTATTTCTTTCTTATTTTTTCCCATATCGAGATATTTACTGAGGGGCCAGGGAAGTAAAACGCTATATGCATTTGGTTATTTGTTGTCCTTAATGTCAGGAAGTTTACATTTTATTTAGTTGGAAGACATGATGGATAAGCTGTGGATAAATACCTAAATACAGAAATGTGTATGTATTGGATAGTTTACTATTGCTTAAGGCTTGTTTCTTAATCCCTCCAGGAAAGAAAGGAGAGGCTATCCAAATTTGAGTCTATTCGTCATTCAATTGCTGGGATAATTAGGTCTCCAAAGTCTGCACTGGGCCCTTCAGCAGTAAGTAGGATTAACTTTATATGCTACCGAAAATGGTCATTGTCTAGCTTCTTTATGATATATATACCAATGAATATTATATATAAATTTGTACTTACAAATGGAAAAATAAGAGCAAAATTTAATTTTTTGTATGCATATGAATCTGTTCATATATGTATATAGTAAAACCCCATTTGACATTGATATATGGAAGGCAGAAATAAACTTGTATTATGGACTTCTGTGGTAATAAATAATTACAAGGAACGTGAGGGCTTTATAAGAAGAATAACATAAACAAATTTCTAGTGAAACATAACATTTTTATGATAGGGATTACCGTATATGAATCTTAAAAATGTGTCAGTTTATATATATGTTCATAGTTTTAAGAACATTTTGACTATGAAATTGAAGTTTGATAGATTAATTCTTGAAATTTGGGTTTGTCATGTCACAGTGGTGCATAGAATACTCGTATTATTTATCTCTAGTAACAGTAGCTTGGCTAAGCAAGATTTCACTATGAAGAAATACACTGAGCTATTTCTCTAAAGTGTTAGGTTTCCTATTATTTGGAGGAGTTTTTTTTCCCTCAAATACACAGATAAATGAGGCCTTGAATCTTAATGTGAATGTGAAGGTTCCAGGTATTTTAAGTACAATAATCTAAGATGCATAACGATTTAAAGATACTTAATCATAATTTTAAAATTTCTCCTGACATAATATAGTATTTTTTGGAGTGTGCTAATTCAGTAAAGGTGAAATAGAAGAAGAAAATATTTTAATTAATGATTTTTTTCCTTATAAAAAAGTTCTAAAAACTTGCCAAATTGGCATAGTTATTTAAATTATTTTATTGTGATGTACTTCATATAACATAAAATTCCTCATTTTAAAGTATACACTTAGTAGTTTTTAGTATCTTCACTATGTTGTGCAACCATCACTATTATCCGATTCCAGAACATTTCAATCTCCCCAAAAGTTACTCCATACCTATTAGGAGTTTGTCTCAATTCCCTCCTTGCCCCATTTCCTGACAACCACTAATCTACTTTAGGTCCTTATGGATTTGCCTATTCTGGACATTTTACACAAATAGAATCATGCAACATGTGGCCTTTTGTATTTAGTTTCACTTATAATCTTTTTGAGATTCATCCATATTTGTAGCATGTAACAATACTTCATTTCTCTTTATGGCCGAATAATATTCCATCCTATGGATTTGCCACATATTGTTTATCTATTCATCAGCTGATAGACATGTGGGTTGTTTCCACTTTTGGCTCTTGTGAATAATTCTCCTATGAACTGTCATGTACATGTGTTTACGTAAACCTGTTTTTAGTTCTCTTGGGTATATACCTAGCAGTGGAATTGCTGCGTCATATAGTAATTCTATGTTTAAGTTTTTGAGGAGCTGCCAAACTGTTTTCCACAGTGGTTGCACCGTTTTACATTCCCATCAGCAATGTATGAATGTTCCAATTTCTCCACACCCTTACCAAAACTTGTTGTTTTCCATTTTTTTAAATTACAGGCATCCTACTGGGTGTGAGGTCATATCTTACTGTAGTTTTTATTTGTGTTTTCCTAGTGACTATAATGTTGAACATTTTTCATGTGGTTTTTGGCTGCTGGTATATGTTTTTTGGAGATAGTTGTTCATATCCTTTGCACATTTTTAAGTTTGTTTTTTTTTTATCGTTGAGCTGTGTTTTTTTTATATATTCTGGAAACAAGCATTTACAAATATTTTTCTCATTTTATGGATTGTCTTTTCACTTTTCTTGTACTGTCCTATGACATGCAAAAGTTTTTAATTTTGGTGAAGAAAAATTTGTTTATTTTTCTTTGATTGTAATGCTTTTGGTGTCATATCTAAAAAAAACCATTGTACAATCCAAGCTCATGCGGCTATTCATCTTTGTTTCCTTCTGCGGGTTTTTAGTTTTAGCTCTTACATTTATGACTTTCTTCCATTATGAGTTAATTTTTGCATAAGGAATAAGCAGAGGTCCAAATTCATTTTTTTACATATGGAAGTATATTTAATTTAAAATCTTTGAAAGCAACAGGTATGAATCATTGTTTCTCTATTCTAATGAATATAAATAAAGCAAATTAATTATGCATAGGAAAATGAAATTAGAAATAATCATGCTAGTATTCTTATTGGACTTGCCATATCTATTTGTCTCAATGTTTTTAACAGTGTGGTTAAAATGTAGAGTTATCTTTAAAGACATTCTAACGGAGCATGTAGATCAGCAGTCTTGATGGAAGGAAGAATGTAAGATAATTAGCTCATAGATGAATTTGGCTTTAACTGAACATTGTGTCTGGTGTCAGATGTTTAATATTTATTGTTATGATCAGGGTATTATTTTAACATGTTATATCAGCTCCAAGCATGTGAACTTTTTTCCCATGTACTAATGGAGTTAAATAAGCTATTATTAGTATCTCAGGGCACAGAGACCTGCACCACATACAGCATTTTCCCATTTTCAGGAGATTGTAATTTTGCATTGCAAACTATTTCTCAGAGACTGCTTCTGAAGCCAAGGATGGAGGTATTAGACAGGATAAATTGCATATTTTTAAAGCATACTGGCAATCATGAGGGTCCATTTTAGTTGAAAGTCTTTCAAACCGTCTTACATTTAATGAGATCTGTTCAAGTCATATCAAGAATACTGCCCTTTTCCCATGGCTATCTTTTTACTGCAGAATTTCTGTAATGAGTGGTTGGGCAAAACACTTGTTCCATCTTACAGCCACTTGTGAGTACTAGTTGTATCACTGGTATGTGGAGTGTATAGTGCCCCTCTAATAGTAGTAGCACTCTTTGAAAAATGTTCCTTAAAACCAGAATGAAGCACATTTTGGTCCAAATGATTCATTCTCTAGACATCAGAAGAATTATTAAATTATTCAGCTTCTATCTTTTTAAAATTTATGTTTTTCTATACTTCATTGACAGAGATGTTATTGTAATTTTAGAATTACTTTGTCCTAGAATTTAGAGAATAAAAATACTTTTGAAATAAAAATGTGCTTCCTTTATATAAAATAATATTGTAAATAAGATTTGCTTGCCTAGAATATTGTTAATTCAGCTATATTTAAGTTGTATATCAATTATAATGTCAGTATTATAATGCTTGGCTTCCATCATTGACATAGGGGAATATAGTTATTTTCATGCATAACATTAAGCCTCTTGTATTTTTCAGTGTTCTCCTTCAAGTCTAGCAGAGCAACTTTGTACTTCCTCTAATAAGGCGTGTTATTAATTTCAGGTTAAATATTATACATTTTAAACTTAGTTTTACTATTCTTTTTTTTTTTCCTTTTTTCGTGTCCGGCAACGGACCGCAACCCTCAGTGTCGCGCCCGTATCGGACCGGGACCGGCAATGGGATCGCAACCCTCGGTGCTGTGCCCGCCCCTCGCTCAGCCAGTGAGCGGGAACCGGTCTGTATGTGGGATCCGAACCCTCGGCGGGAGCGCCGCCGCGCTCCCAAGCGGCGCACTGTAGCAGTGCGCCACCGGGCCAGCCCCTTACTATTCTTTTAATTATTCTTAAGTTCTTAATTTACTTTTTTCCCTTTAGTCATTAAGATGAAAAAGTAACAAGGGAAAATAAAGTTTTTTTGTATTATATCACTGTCATGAACTGAATTCTCCTGTATAGTCAATAATGTTTAGGAAAATTGAACATTATTCTCTGAATTGCAAGTTTTAAATCACTTAAGTTATCATGTAATTTTCAAGAAGGGCTTATTGGGATTTATTTTCTATAATTTTCACTGTTTAATGGAGCAAATCTGTTCTTTTATAAGTTTGCTCAAATGCTTAAAACAAATGACATGATCATGTCAGACTGTGTTCTACACAGGCAATCCCAACTTGAGTATGATTACATACTGACTCATTGCAGTGATCTAGTAATTAAATGTGTGATATGAAATTGGCATTGAATACAGTTAATTAATGAAAACATGCTATTGATATAGGGGAACATTGTATGTACAAAATATATGAGTTTAATGAAAGAATATGCAATACTGAAAAACTTCAGTAAAACTTCAGTGAAATGATGAGAGTGGATGAATGAGAGTCACAAGCACAACTGGAAAAAGTAAATGAATAAAAATAATACAGAGGGAAAAGAAGTGATTACAGTCAGCCCTCTGTATCCACGAGTTTTGCTATCGTGGATTCAACCAACTGTGGATTTAAAATATTTGAAAAAAAAACCCAATAAAAAATACAACAATAAAAAATAATACAAATAAAAAACAATATACTATAACAACTATTTTCATAGCATTTACATTGTATTAGGTGTTAAAGTAATCTACAAATGATTTAAAGTATATAGGAAGATTTGCATACATTATATGCAAATACTAAATACTAAGCAATTTTATGTAAGGGACTTGAGCATCCTCAGATTTTAGCATTGGGGGCGGGGTTTGGTTCTGAAGACAATCCCTGTGCATACTAACAAACAGGCTAGGCAAGTCAATCAAAATGTGTCTTATTAAGTATAACATTAATTGTATTGGATTAACTGTAACTTCCAGAAAGAAGGCTTCACCCCCTACCCCTGACCCCATATCTTTGGCATAAATCTCAGATAATTTACCAACAAGGAAAAAAATCTTTCTCCACTGAGGTTTAGACAGATGGGATATATGGGGTAAAATCTTCATTTTATTTGCGATGTCATTATGATTGGCTCTCGTAGTGTTGGGTTTTGTTTTTGATACTACATTCTATTACTAGTAAGCTTGGAAAACTGTATTGGAATTTTATTGAAATCATATTAATAGAGTTGTTCCTTTCAATGCTTCCAGAGAGGTCTCTGAAAGACCTGATAGACCCAGGCAAAAAATATGTGTGACTTTTCCCTGTGTTTGTGTGCACACACATGTGTACACACAGATACACTCACAATAAATTCAGTGTAACTTTCATAACAGTGTTGTCTAGGGGATGAGGAATAACAAGTCTCTGAGCTTCCCTTCCCACCCAAAAGAAACTAATAAATCTGTAGAAGTGGAGTGTAATCTCTATTAGATAGCAATATATGTTTCTTCCTATATCCTTTTTTCTTTTAAACAACAAAACAAAACTTTGGGGGATGATGAAATGTTCTGGAATTAGATAGTGGTGTTGGCTGCACAGCTCAGTGAATGTGGAAAACCCCACTGAATTGTACCCTTTGAAAGAATAAATTGCATGATAGGTGAATTATATCTCAATAAAGCTGCTATGCTTAAAAAAAGAAAACAAAACAAAACTTAGATATTTTCTCAGTATGATTTTTTTTTACCCAAACATCTTCCTCATATTCAAATCCTTAAATTAATTTCTTGGAGTGATAGCTGAGCTTTTGTATTTGAAACACATTTCAGACTTAATGAATTCTCCAGGCTCTGCATTCTCCCAGTTCTAAATAAATGCAAATTTGGAAGGGTAAATTGGCTAGGACAAGAAATCAAGCACATGACATCCTTGTGTGTGATGCTTTCCTATTGTGTAGACCATTTTGAGAGACAATGATAAAAACATGTCCTCTTCAAAGGCGTTACATTGAATTTCTTATATTTGTAATTTTTTTCAGAGAAAACAATCAATAAAGCACTTTTGCCATTGGCAAGACTTGGAAATATTTCTATTACAGCCCAAAATTTTAGTACTTACTATTATTAAAGGCACTGTGATAAAATTTTATAAAAGAAATATTTGATTATTTTGACTATCTTCTTTAAGAATTATAAACTATTAGTATCAGTATACACGAGAAGTTAATTTTGTGTGGATTATGTGTTTGTTTTTAAAAGCTATATTCTTTTACCTCTTATAGCTGTAGCTGTTGTTTATATAATTCATTCTTTAAATCCATTTTGGGGAACAAATTAAACATTTAAAAAAATATTATGTTTATCATAAATAGTACTAAAATAAAAAGACTTAATTTACAAAAAATTTCCACATACAGTCACACCATGTATATATTTAAAATATCAAAAAATGTCATAAGTGGAAGAAGTAAAAACCAAAATGTGGACTTTGAGGTCTATTGGGGACTTTTCAAGGTTTCTTTTTTAACTAATAGAAGGGGTTTTGGATAACATGAAATAGAACTTTAACCAGTAAGTTTTGGGCATCTTTAGTGGTACAAAACAATAAAGGCTATGTTCAAAACTGGTTTTCTTTTGCTACAAAGATACCATGCTTTGGTCCTATACAGAGTTCATAATATTAGTCTGTAAAATCTCATATGTGAATATTTCCCTTTCATTTATTATTAGTTCTGATTTTCCCAATGTATAAATTACTTTCTCATGAGGCATTGTGCATATTGTATTTTGAGAATCTTAAGAGTTAGTGTGCAGTAGCGTACCTTACCCAAAAAGTACTCTTACCATCTGGGCAGTTTAGTTCATGTGGGTTATTAAAAACAACAACAAGAAAATTTTTACTTGTAACCAGAAAATGTGTGATTCCATTTACCATCAATTAAAAACATTCCAAGGAAATATAGTCAGTTCTTAATTATCTCTGCTCTTTGAAATTAATTTTTGGCCTTCTGAAATAACAGATAATTTGCTTTTTTTGTCTTGCTCATGCCTTATAATCTCCACTCTTTTTGCCATGTGTTTGTTATTGCATGCTGGTGGTTTTCAGCAAATGCTATTTCTATCAAGGCTTTATCTGCCCATTGCTTTTCAAGAGCAGGACCAGACATGTAGCAGAGGTAATGGTTGAGGATGTCAGATGAATGAAGATAAAGGCAGTACAGCAAGGCAGCATCAAAGACCTCAGATGCTCCTGGAACAATGACATGGACAGCTCAGAGCCACAGTACGGCACAGCAGCAAGGCAGCATCAAAGACCTCAGATGCTCCTGGAACAATGACATGGACAGCTCAGAGCCTATGAGATTGAGAGTTAATTCCGTAAAAAGAAATAACTCAATTTTTAACCTAAATAAAGATGACATTGTTTTCTGATAAATTTCTCTTATGTCTCATTTTTCATAATTTTTCTGGTTGATAAATATTAATATATAGATTTATTTTATGATATGGTGAAAAAGACTGTAAATGCTAGTTGTAAATACTAATATCGTGTGTACCTATGTGTGATAGATAGGAAGAAAAAGTATTGAAGGATAAATGTATGTGTGCTAAACTTCAGCACCAGTGCTCCAAAAGGTATTTCGTTTAAAAGTAATGATAATTTCAGAGTCATCATATAACTTTTAATTGGTTAATTAAAGGGAGGAACATTTGTAAGAAGCATTTATAATTGCTGTGAATTTTACCAGAAAAAAATCAGTGTTTTTCTCTAATTTAGTTTTTCTGTGTAATATTTGCTCCAGCTCTCTGATATGATCTCTATAACTGAGAAGCCCCTGGCAGAACAGGACTGGTACCATGGTGCTATTCCCAGAATAGAGGCACAAGAGCTGTTAAAACAACAAGGAGACTTCTTGGTTCGAGAGAGTCATGGGAAACCTGGTGAATATGTCCTTTCTGTATATTCTGATGGACAAAGGAGACACTTTATCATTCAATTTGTTGATGTACGTTTTCAGTTTAGTTTGTATGTATATTTTGATGTAGTTTATTGTGGTATAATTGTATTTAAATGGTGAATGGTTTATAATAAATGCCTGTAACACTTAAAGTTTAGCACTTTTTTTTCTGAATTTCTTAAATGTAGAGCTCTAAAAATTCACTAACATGTTAAATTTTTTAAGGAAATATGTACGTAGAAATATTTTAAATTAAAAATAGTTTTTACAAATATAAATTAAATTTAAGTATGTAACTATTTAAAATATGTTAAGTTAAACTTGAACATTAAAGATATTTTAAATGAAACATAATGTGATTATAATAATTTAAAAAAAAATTTTTCCCAGGGAAACTTAAAGTTATAAAATTTATACTTTTGAAATTGACCCTTGAAATTGCTTTCAAAATGGTGCCATGAGAAACTTTTAAGAAATATTTTACTGAATAGTGATAATGAAATTTCTTAATGAATGACACAATGATAGTTGAATTTGTTTTATGATTGACTAAGGACTAAAGGTTTTTCCTCTTTATATATAAGCTGTCGTTTGCTGGTATTAATAAACAATAATTAGAAGGTGATGAACAATTTAAAAAATAATCTATTAATACTGCTATTATAATGCTAATTTATTTTTTGAAATTTATACAGGTATTGCTAAACTGCTTTATATATTACATTTTCTTTATTGAGCATTAAACAGGTAAACAGTAGTTTCAAAATGTTCACTTTACCCACTGAGAATTTTTTAATATTTTGGCGTATGAAGGAATTGATGCCTCTGTTTGTCATTTTTCACTCCATCATTTCAAATGGCATGTGTTTTCAAGGTGGCTGTCCACAGGATTTAAGTTTATATCCAGAGTGATACTGGTTGCTTTACAGAAGGGTTAAGCCATTATTATTGTTAGATGAACCTCAGAGGGTTTTAGGTAACTTAGGTAACTTTATATATATATATATATATATATATATGTATATATGTATGTATATATATTTGTATATATGTATAACAATGTAATATACATTTTATATATAATATATATTATATATGTCAATGTACATATTGATGTATGTATTTTTGAGGCAAAATTCACATACCATCAAATTAGCCATTTAAAAATGTACATTAGTACACTTCAGTGTAATGTATATTAGTAATGTACATTAGAACATTAGCACACATCAGTGGCATTTAGTAAATTTACTTCTAGTAACTATAGTTTAATTAAAATAGATGCCATTCAGATGGTTGAAAGGAGTAAGCCTACTAAAGTACTGTGTATATTATAATTTTCAAACTGTTTAACTTTGCATAGTATTCAGACCTCAACTTGATAATCATGTTTGCCCATTTTCATACATCCAACTTACTGTTAGAAACTATACTGTTTCTAATAGTATTGTCGTTCTTTATTTCCTTGGCAAGCTCTTTTGTAATTTGTATGTGCCTTTAAGTTATGGATGTGGGTAAACTACACTATTACAATTTGTGACCACGTTGGCAATATTTATAAAATGGTATGAAAATTATAAAAGGAAAGATTGTAGGTAAAATATAAACTAATTAATTACAACTTATTTGAATATTTCCTTCCATTTTCTTTTTTTCCCTTTAAATTTTTATTTTGTCGATATACAATGTGGTTGATTATTATGGCCCATCACCGAAACCTCCCTCCCTCCACCCTCTCCCCCCTCCCACCCAACAATGTCCTTTCCGTTTGCTTGTTGTAAAAACTTCAAAGGATTGTAGTTGTTATATCTTCCCCTCCCACCCCCCCGGTTATTTTGTGTGTGTGTGAGTGAATTTATTTATTTATTTTTAGCTCCCACCAATAAGTGAGAACATGTGATATTTCTTTTTCTCTGCCTGACTTGTTTCACTTAATATTATTCTCTCAAGGTCCACCCATGTCGTTGCAAATGGCAGTATTTCATTCGTTTTCATATATTATTTTTTGACAGTTTTTTTATTGAAAGATAATTTTTTATATATATTTGTGGGGTACAGAATTTAATATCAATACATGTGTACAATATGTGGTGATTAAATCAGGATAATTAGTAAACTCATGTTAACAAAATGTCATCAATCTTTGTAACCCTTAACTAATTTCTCACTAACCCTCTTCCCCTCTCCCTTTCCCACCTCTAATAACCACAGTTCTGTTCTCTCTCTCTCTTTTTTAAAAAAATTTCAATGCATTATTGTGGGGTTTTTTTTCTCTCTTTCCTTCTTTCTTTCTTTTAGCTCCCACTTATGAGTGAGGACATGTGTATTTCTCTTTTTGTGCCTGGCTTATTTCGCTTAACATAACTTTCTCTAAGTTCTTCCATGTTGCTGTGAATGGCAGAATTTCTTTTCTTTTTTTTTTTTTTTTGAGACCGGCCGCACCACGCTTAGCCAGTGAGTGCTGTGAGCGCACCAGTCATCCCCATATAGGATCCAAACCCGCGGCAGGAGCGCTGCTGTGCTCCCAGCGCCACACTCTCCCGAGTGCGCCACGGGCTCGGCCCAGAATTTCATTTTTTTTATGGCAGAGCAATATCCCATTGAGTAAATATACCACATTTTCCTTATCCAGTTGTCTGTTGATGGACATCAAATGACTTGTTGGCCATTTGTATATATTCTTTAGAGAAATGTCAATTTAGCTCTTTTGCCCATTTTTTAATAGGGTTGCTTGTTTTTTTCTTGTAAAGTTGTTTGAGTTCCTTGTATATTCTGGACATTAATCCTTTGTCGGATGTATCTTTTACAAATATTTTCTACCACTCTGTTGGTTGTCTTTTAGCTCTGTTAATTGTTTCTTTTGCTGTGCAGAAGCTTTTTAGTTTGATATAATCCCATTTGTTTATTTTTCCTTTAGTTGCCCATGCTATTGGGGTTGTATTCATGAAGTCTGTGTCCAGTTCTATTTCCTGAAGTGTTTCTCCTATGTTTTCTTTAATAAGTTTTATTGATTCAGGGTACATATTTAAATCCTTAGTCCATTTTGAGTTAATATTAGTATATGGTGAGAGGTATGGGGCTAGTTTCATTCTCCTGCATATGGATATCCAGTTCTCCCAGCACCACTTGCTGAAGAGGCAGTCCCTACCCCAGTGAATAGGCTTGGTGCCTTTGTCAAAGATCAGATGGCAGTAAGTGTGTGGGTTGATTTCTGGATTCTCTATTCTATTCCATTGATCAGTGTGTCTGTTTTTATGCCAGTACCATACTGTTTTGGTTATTATAGCTTTGTAGTATAGTTTAAAGTCAGGTAGTGTTATGCCTCCAGCTTTATTTTTTTTGCTCAGCATCGTTTTGACTATGCGTGGTCTTTTATTATTGCATATAAATGTCTGGAGAGTTCTTTCCATTTCTGAGAAAAATGTCATTGGAATTTTGATGGGGATTGCATTGAATTTGTATATAACTTTGGGTAGTATGGCCATTTTCACTATGTTGATTCTTCCAATCCAAGAGCATGGGATATCTTTCCATCTTCTTGTATCCTCTCTAATTTCTCTCAGTAGTGGTTTGTAGTTCTCCTTATAGAGATTTTTCACATTCTTGGTTAGCTTAATTCCTAAGTATTTTATTTTTTTGGTGGCTATTGTAAATGGGCCGGCTTTCTTGACTTCTCTTTCCGCATGTTCACTATCAGAGAAAAGAAATGCTACTGATTTTTGTGTGTTGATTTTGTATCCTGCTACTGCACTGAAATCATTTATCAACTGCAAGAGTTTTTTTGTAGAGGCTTTAGGCTGTTCGATATATAGGATCATGTCATCTGCAAACAGGGATAGCTTGACTTCTTTTCCAATCTCGATGCCCTTTATTTCCTTCTCTTCCCTGACTGCTCTGGCTAGTACTTCCAATACTATGTTGAATAGGAGTGGTGAGAGTGGGCATCCTTGTCTAGTTCCTGTTCTTAAAGGAAAAGCTTTCAGCTTTTACCCATTCAGGATGATGTTGGCAGTGGTTTTGTCATATATGGCTTTAATCATGTTGAGATACTTTCCATCTATACCTAACATATAGAGGGTCTTTGTCATGAATGGGTGCTGAATTTTATTGCTTCCTGGATCTGAAGATCTGTGAGTTTTCCTATGCCTGGGAAGTTTTCTGCCCCTATTTTGTTGAATATATTTTCAATACATTCTCCTTTTTCCTCCCCTTCTGGAATACCCATGACTTGGATATTTGAGCGCTTAAGGTTGTCTGATGTCTCTCTCAGATTTTCTTCAATATCTTTGATTCTTTTTTCTTGTCTGCTTGTGTTATTTCAATCAGTCCATCTACAAGTTCAGAGGTGCTCCCTTCAACTTCCGCTATCCTGCTGGTTAAACTCTCCATTGTGGTTTTTATTTCGCTGAATAACTTCTTCAGTTCAGCAAGTTCTGCTACATTTTTTTTCAGGTCATTGATTTCCTTGTACATTTCCTCTTTCATGTCCTGTATACTTTTTCTCGTTTCATCATGCTGTCTAGCTGAGTTTTCTTGTATCTCAATCAGTTTCTTTAGAATTATCACTCGAAATTCCTTGTCATTCATTTCAAGGGCTTCCTGTTCTATAGGATCTAGAGTTTGAGATTTATTAACTTTTGGTGGTGTACTTTCTTGGTTTTTTGGTATTTCTGGTATCTTTTTTTGATGTTTATTCATATTAGCAGGGGGTTTCACAGTGCACAGGTTTGACACTATTGACTAACTAAGGTGTGGCTGTGTTTGTCAATTTGGTATGGCTACCTCTGTGACTGCTCAGTTGGCCCCTAGGGTCTTGTGTGTGTGGTTGCCTCAGGTTTAGGCCTCTCCGGAGAGCCACCTCTCTGGTCAGCTTGGACTCTGCTAGGCTGCTTGATCACGCATTGGCGGCCCCACACACAGGGTGTGTGTTTTCTGCCGAGTCTCCGCTTCCATAGCCGGACGTCTGCTCGCTCTGTGCGCACTAGGCGGGGTTGTTGGACCTCGCAGAGGCGGCCCGCTGGGTGTGTGTTTTCTGCCGAGTCTCCGCCTCCCTAGCTGGACGTCTCCCCACTCTGTGCGCACTAGGCTGGGCTGTTGCACCTCGCAGAGGTGGCCCGCCGGGTGTGTGTTTTCTGCCGAGTCTCCGCCTCCCTAGCCGGGCGTCTCCCCGTTCTGTGCACAGTAGGCGGCGGGGCTGTTGGACTTCGCAGAGGCGGCCCACAGGGTGTGTGTTTTCTGCTGAGTCTCTGCCTCCCTAGCCGGACACCTCCCGGCTCTGTGCGCTCTAGAGTGGTCTGGGACGTGTCTTCTGCTACCCTCGTCTATCAGCCGGGCCTTCAAGCCCCTGCTCGGCACCGCCCCTCCCAGGAAGTCTTTCAGGTTTCTGCTAGGCGTAGACGGCCGGTCGCTCTGGGTGCTTTTGTAGCACTGTATAGGGCTTTCTCGGGACTTACCACCTTCCTCCTGGTATTGCAGTTATCTGTGTACTTGTCTTATCTCCCACACCGGAGCGTGAGCTCCTCGGGGGAGGATCCCGCAGCACACAGTTCCTCTTTGATTCCCCCCGGCGCGGAACGACTCCGGTGCCCGCCCGCAGTCAGCTGTCCGGCAGGTTCAAGCGAGCTCGGGAGCGCTTCAATCACACTTTTCCTAACCATAAATCAGTTAGGCATTTTTCCGAACTGGTGGCTGCAGAGATGGTATCTGCCTCCTGGTAATAGGAAGTTTGCCGGGGGCCGGAGCCCAGGGTGCGGTGGAGTGACAATTGGCCCGGCCCGTTCTTCCCTGTCCTCCCACTGTTGGCCGGGGGCTCCCCACGCCACCAGCCCCGCCAGAGAACCATGGGGGAAGTGGGATGTGAGGCCGGCCCGCAGACCCTGGGAGGCCCCGCGCCAGGGCAAGGAAGTGGGAAGGCTCAGTGAGGAGCCGAGCCGGGTGAGGAGGGCAGGCCTGGCCGAGCCGGCCGGCTCCTCCCCGACCCAAGAAAATGGAGGCAGCCCTGGGCCAGTGACTGACCTAGGGGGGTGGGCGGATGCCGGACGGGTGTCTGCCCCGCAAGCAGGGCCGGGCTGGGGGTCACTCACAGAGCTGGGCCGGCCGAGCGGCTCCCTCTCCATTATCGCGTCATCCTAGCCACCGCTGCCTCGGGCTGCTCACTCAGTCCCGCAGCACGGCTCGGGCGCTCCCAGGAATCTTCTTTAATGTCGCCCCTAAATCTCGAATCTGTAGTTGCTTTTTTATAGTTGTAGACTAGTTGATCAAAGACTTATTCTCTTTTTGTTGCTCTTAGAAATGCAAATAGCACTCTGGCAGCACAGCACACACTTCTCAGGCTCATGCTGTCTTCTGGCACCCCTGCTCCAGACCTGTCGCCATCTTGACTCCTTTCCTTCTATTTTCTAAGCTCTAAAAGTTATTGTTTTTGAAATATGTCATACACTAAATAAGACTAAAATATTTACCTTATTACTACTAGTTTAAATGGCAGCTTTTTTTTTTTTTTTTCCTTTTTGTCTTTTCTTGTGTCCGGCAACGGATCATAACCCTCAGTGTCGCGCCCGTACCGGACTGGGACCGGCAACGGGATCGCAACCCTTGGTGTTGTGCCCGCACCTCGCTCAGCCAGTGAGCGGGAACTGGTCTGTATGTGGGATCCGAACCCTCGGCGGGAGCGCTGCCGTGCTCTCAAGCGGCGCACTGTAGCAGTGCGCCACCGGGCCGGCCCTAAATGGTAGCTTTAAGAATTTAAATCAGTATTCTTAGAAACAAAACGGAAAGGGTCAACTTACAAATCATCACTTGTTTTTAATATTGCCATTTTGTTTTAAGTGGCTAAAATGAACAGCATAATATATGCTAAGAATAAGGCATCATTACAGGTTCACATGTAAAAGTTTTATTTGGCTTCCTTCTGTCATTGAAATTTTGCAAATATCTCTGTGATGAGAGAACTTACTTGCATTTTAGTAAATGCTTCAGGTTTTCTACTGTCTAATTTTATTCTGTGAGCTTTCACTATATAATGTTGAGCTTTTCAGGCAGTTGAAAACAGGAGTTTAAGGTGGTATAGACAGTTTGGGGAGTTTTTAGTTCCTTAATATTTTGTGCGAGTGAATCTTCCATGAGATAAAATTACCCTATTTCCTTCCTCATATACCTGTTGCTTCAAAGGAGTCAAGAAATGCAGCAATTTATTAACACATATTTAATAAGTACCTGTTATATTCCAATGAAGGAGTTTGTATACCAGTATTAATTATAAAAGCTGTGCATAAATGAGGTGACAAGTGTCTGAAGAAAGGAGGACATAAAGTAACATGAAATTTTAGAAAATAGAAAAGGGTATTGAGTCAGAAAACTTGGGTTTCAGTCCTAGTCCTGAACTTTATGTGCTCTGTGGTTTAGGAAGTTATAGGATAATGTCCTGTAGAGTTTTGGTGAGAATCAAATCAGCAAATCTATACTTTGCAAGATGTGAAGTGTTATGCAAATGTTAGGCATTTTAAAAATCATCGTTTGATGACTTTGAGAAAAAAATACGAATGTACTTTGTTAGAAGTATCAGTGTAATTGGAGGAGTTAAGGAAGTTAAGTTTCAGTCAATATCTGAGTAATAAACATAAGTTAACTAGGAAAAACAATAGCAAAACCATACTCATGTCATTCCCCTAATTCCTCAGTATTTCTTGTGTACTATTTTAATTAGTTATTTATAATTATTAATGTGCTATTTGTATTTGAGGAAGCTAAAGTTTATGTTTTATATTTTCATTTTTAGATATTCTCCGAAGAAGACGTGTTTTAGCCTTTTGTTTTATTGTTTATTCATCTCAGCCCTTTTCAGAAATGATTTTTCTTTATTTCATTTTTCTTTCTTTTTTTCTTAAGCCTGCTTATCCTGAACTATGGACCTCAATATTTTTTTCAGGAGATCTACTCAGCCATATTATTTCAAATTATACATTCATTGAATCCTCTTCTCATTTTTGTGTGCTTATTCTGTTTTGTCTGACTTCTTGCAGAACAAAGTACAATTCTTTTTTTTTATGTTTTTTGACTATATACATGATTGATTCTTGAGTAGTATGTTGCTAACTTAGAAACAATTTCTAGATGTAGTAAATATTTTAAAAACACAAGTAATACATGTTTTTGGTAAAAATTCAAAAATATGGGCCGGCCCGGTGGCGCACTGCTACAGTGCACCGCTTGAGAGCGCGGTGGCGCTCCCGCCGAGGGTTCGGATCCCACATACAGACCGGCCGCTCACCGGCTGAGTGAGGTGCGGGCGCAACACCTAGGGTTGCGATCCCAACACCTAGGGTTGCGATCCCGTTGCCGGTCCCGGTCCGGTACGGGCGCGACACTGAGGGTTGCGATCCGTTGCCGGTCACGAAAAACCGCTCACCGGCTGAGTGAGGTGCGGGCGCAACACCTAGGGTTGCGATCCCAACACCTAGGGTTGCGATCCCGTTGCCGGTCCCGGTCCGGTACGGGCGCGACACTGAGGGTTGCGATCCATTGATGGTCACAAAAAAAAAAAGACAAAAAGGAAAAAAAAAATTCAAAAATATGTATCATGGAATATACATGGAATAATACCTTATGACTTCAGTGAATATTCTTTTAGATTTTTTGCACATATTCTAATCACGTGTATCTCTAATTTTTATTTTAGAATAATTGTCATTCCACGTTTTCTATGTATACTTCTTATTTATTTAATGATATATGACTTGACATTTAAAAATGTAATATAAATGACAATCAACAAAATGATCTTTGTAGAAATTTGTAGCAATTTATTCTATACTACTATTTTTTATTGCTTCTTTTAGAATTCACGTAAGAGATCATTAGTAGCAACCTTAGCTCATAAGAGAAGCCTCTTATTTAAAAATTAGTCTGATTCTGTCGTATTATTGTTAAAGCCATGTAGAAAAAAAAATCAGTTGTATGTGAACCCAACCTTAGGTGAGCTGAGTTACAAAAAATTTATAGATATCTATACAAGGTAAAAGATCATATTTGGAATTTGGAGTGTATCAAGAAACAAGTCCTTAACAGTTTTAGTGAATGTACTGTTCTTGACTTTTTAGTTGCTTAGATGGACTTCATAAGCATATACTATACTGTTGTCTTTCAGTATCCTCGCGGGATTGGTTCCAGTACCTCCCACAGATACCAAAATCTGTGGATGCTCAAGTCCCTGATAAAATACCATAATATTTGCATATAATTTATGTGCATCCTCTCATATATTTTAAATCTTATCCAGATTACTTATTGTACCTAATACAATGTGACTGCTATGTAAATAGTTGATATACTGTACTGTTTAGGAATTAACAAGAAAATTACATATTCATTACAGACACAATTTTTTTTATTTGAATAGTTTCAATCCATGGTTGGCTGAATCCAAGGATGTGGGACCCATGGATATGGAGAGATTACTCAGTCTTAACATCATTTTTAGATCCATTACAGTATCTTCATCTTTAAAAAACTGAGCTAATCGGTTTTGTACTAAGTAGGACTCTCAGAACTTTGCTGATGTAAGAATGATTGCTTTAAGAAATAATTAAGTTAAAAACTAGGTCTGTTCTTAAATTAAGAAAAGGAAGCTGAAAATTCCCGTTGTTTTATTTGACACTTCTCTAGTTATAGAGGCATATTAGAATTTTACTTGAGACTGACATTGGAGGCTGATTTGAAATTTCATTCTCTGTGAAGTTCATCTCATTACTTACTTTTTATTTACTGTTGTATTTACTTTGATGTCTTGAGTATATGTGTGAACTTCCAGTATTCTTTTCTAAGTTGTCTTATTTGTCTTTTTAACTTCATTGTCATTGCATTTCATTCATTCACACTTGTTTATTGATATAGGCAATATATGCCAGACACTATTCTGGACCATGGGGTTACTATAATGAACAAAACAAATGTAATAGTTTATCACCTTATGAGCCTACATTCCAAAGGGGGAGATAGACAAAATATATGTATGTAAGTAAAAAATATATAGTGATAGAGTGCTAAGTTCTAAGAGGAAAAATTTAAAAGGGAAAAGAAGATGAGATATTTAGTTGGGGTGAAAGAAAGGATATTGAATGTTATGTAGGGTGGCCAGAGTAGGCCTCACTGAAACGGTGACATTTGATTAAAGACTGGAAGGAAGTAAAGAGCTATTACCTGTATGGCTGTCTGAGGTATTAATTTAAGCAGGAAAGCAGTAGGCTCTGAGGAAGGAGTGTATATAGCGTGTTTGGAGAACACGAAGGAAATGAGTGTGGCTGGAGGGGAGTGAGCCATTTTACCTTATAGACCATGGTAAAAATTTTGGCTTTTATTCTGAAGGAGATGAGAATTTTGAGCAAAGTAATGGAATGATCTGTTATAACAGGGTCCCCTGACCATGTTAAGAGTAGACTGAAGGAGGACAAGGGGAGAAACAGTATGTGTAGTTGAAATATTGTTATTGTTGTTATTATTACATGGTATACTTCTGTGATCTTTTACATTTCTTCATTCCGTAATCAATTTTATGTAAGAATGCTTTCTAGGATAATTAAGTTATTTACAGATAATCATTCTTTGAGGAAATGTAATTTATACTCAAGTTTTCTTGAAATTATTTCTTTTTATTTATCCAGATTTGGAATTAGTTTTGTAATCCAAGATTTATTATTTGTATGGTGATTTAATAATTGAGTATGTACCATGTGCCATATAGTGGGCAAAGTGGTTCGCACATTAATAATTAGCCAATCCCCACACTTATTCTGTGAGGAGATCCAAATATTGTCTCTGTTTCACCAGTTAACAAGCTGAGACAGTGAGAGATCTTGCTTAGTGTATTGCACACCTAGAAATATATTAATGTATTCAGTGTGAAATATTCTTGAACATCAAAGCTAATATTTCATAGCAGGTCTGTTTACTATCAAAAGTTCTTTAGGCAATTTATTAACAACTGCCCTGAATTAACTCTAACACAAACTGCCTTAATTATAGCCTATAGTTAAGTGTTAAAATAAGCTAATGCATGTTTGTTCCTCACCTGATGAAACAGAAATATTCATTTAAAAATTGTTTGTAAATTAAATTCTAGTTAATTGAGTCTTATTTTATCTTATACTATGGAAAAAGTGCTTTGCATTTTTAAACTTTTAATTGGGAAAATAATCTTCCAGTAATGCAAATAATATCCAAATTTAGACAGTTTTCAACGTTCTTCTTAACAGCTTTTAAAAAATGGAGCACACCTATATCCATATCTGTACATATCACCTGTGTATGTACAGGTGAGCTCTTTGTGCATAATTAGATGGAAGCTTTAATCACACTACATCACAATGCTTCTTGCATTGAAAAGTATGGCCAAATGGATATTTTTTATTTGCTAAATGTATTGCTGTCAATTAATCCATATGAACTGATATTTGAAACACGAAGACAGAGAAATGGGGTCTTGGCTGAGTTTTGAGGAAATACTACTTACCTGGTTATATGAAATAAAAAGTGCTAAGATTTGAGCATGTTGATATCTGCAGTTTTGTCACTGGCGCATTTTATTTCTTTATCAAAGGTGTGTGAATGAGTGTTTTTGGTAATGAATAATACATGGAAACCCCAGTATTGAAAACAAGTTAATACTTTATCAAAAAGTCAGAAATAAATGACCAGAGGTGTTAAAATGTTTGTTTTTTAATATTAAAATGTTTATTACTATACTGGATATACTTCCTCAAACTTTTGCCATTATTTTTGGTAATGAAAGTTTTATCAAATGGAATGTATCTGTAAACATGTAAACATAATTCTTGTTTCTTAACTTAAATGTATCCCGTACTTTGTTTCCTTTGGTTATCATTTTAGCAAAATGTATTTCATGTCTGTTTGTTAGTTTTTCTTTTTTCTTTCTTAACAATTTGAATTGCTTTTAGTCATTGTGAAAATTAATTTATCTGTCAAAAGGGAAATTTTTAAAATGTGGTCAACTTTCATTCATTCATTTTTATTTTATTTTTTTACCATCAAAACCATTTTTAAGTGTAAGTATATTCACATTGTTGTGCAATGATAGTTTTTCTTAAATGGAGCTTAATTTATCCATGAGTATAGCCTTTCTGAAACAGTGTCTTTACATTTATTCTACTTTATTGGTCTCTCTCCAGAATCTATATCGATTTGAGGGCACTGGGTTTTCAAACATCCCTCAACTTATAGATCATCACTACACAACGAAACAGGTCATCACTAAGAAATCGGGTGTAGTTCTGCTGAATCCTATTCCTAAGGTAAGTGCATACATACACTTTTTTGTTTGTTTGTTTTAAAAGAATGCTTGGTGAGTTAACATTTTCCACACTCAAAGTTCTCAGTTTATTAAAATTAAAGTTATTAAAAAAGTAATTAAAGTTCTTAGTTCAGAAACAAAAAGGTTTTGTGGTTAACACTAGTACCACTACAGTTTTGAAGCATGGAATTTCCTTGATTTTATTAAGGTGGGTTGCCTATTTATTCAGCACTCACTAGGATACAAATGACTTGATTTTGTTTTCTTTTCAGTTTTTCTTGAAAGACTTGAGGCTTTTCTTCACTTTATAAGGTTCATACTTTGAAAGGTTCAAGTTATAAAAGATTCTAACTTTTAGAAGTCAAAGAAAGGCCAGCAATTAAGAATAAATTAGATTTTAATTTGGGTGATAGGTTTACAATGTATTATAAGATACTGGTATTTTTTAAAACTACACTACTCTTCTCAAAGGCAGTAGATCATAACTTCCCTATGTAGAGCCAGGTGTCTGGGGGAGAGATTGTTGTAGGCCACTTTTACCTCTAAGATCTATCACAGAACATGCTTTAAGAGATTTGAGAGGTAAGGAATGGGTACGAGGAAGGTTTGTGTTTTTAAGGTAAAACCAGTAGGGCCTAAGCCAAAGTGGAACAGTGGAGCTGACTTAGCTTCTGAGCACTCTTGATGTTTCAGGAATTGGGTGGGGATCAGCAAGAGTCCTTTCCTTTAGGGGCTATTATAAAGAACAGTATAGAAATAGAAAAGCTAGGGCCGGCCCGGTGGCGCACTGGAGAGTGCGCCGCTTGGGAGTGCAGCGGCGCTCCCGCCGAGGGTTCAGATCCCATGTGGAGACCGGTTCCCGCTCACTGGCTGAGCACGGTGCGGGCGCGACACCGAGGGTTGCGATCCCGTTACCGGTCAGTAAAAAAGACAAAAAGGAAGAAAAAAAAAAAAAAGAAGAAATAGAAAAGCTATAAACTTGGTAGGTTGATTAGATTTTTATATATATAGGTATGATTTTTAATATGAAGTAAGTGCTAGTCCCAAGAATGCTAGTGCATAACTGAGACTTGGCTAATTGGAAATTTTTTTAAAAAGTATTTGTTAGTCTATAGAATAATGTCTATATTTGTACTTTCATTATATTATTAAATCTTCACTGAGGGGCTGAACTTTAATATTCCTCTTGCAGAACATTTTAACAGTCAGTTGCTAAACATTCTAATTCTGTGGCTAAGGAATTGAGCTTTTTGACCAATTTTCTAGGATTATGGAATTGCCTCATTCTTTGTTAATTTTTTAAATTAATGTTGGCACATTAATTATAGGAAACCAGAAAAAGTTCTTCTTTAGTCTGAAACAGGTTGTCATAGTTTTTTCTCTAGCAAAAAAAAAAAAAAAAAGTCTGCCATTGTTTCCTCTGTCATTTATGAGTAAATGCTATGGTCTTGCATAATTCTAAGATCTTTTCTCTTAGGTCAGGGTGATTGGTTCTTAAGGCTTCATTTACTGTTTATATATCAATAACTTGCAAATTTATATTTCTAATTCAGGTTAATATTTCCCCAAACTCAGATTTTTCTATTTTTCATCTTAAACTGAGTTCATCACCTTTAACTACAGAATTTGTTCTGCCTTTTTTTAAACATGTGGTACCACTAAAAACCCAGCTTCTCAAGCCGTAAATTTAGGGGTCATCTTTAACATCTCCTTCTTCACCACTGCCTTCCTTCCAGTAGTTTAAGTACACTTTGTATACTTACTTGTACATGTGGAAGTATGAAGTTCAGTTCCAGTGTATTCTAGACTGAATAAAATTCAGTATAGGAAGATAACTTCTACCCGTATTAGGTTAACAAAATATATAAACAGCTTTTCAGAGATATTGATGTTCCATTTCATAAGCCAACCAAATATTTGCACGTCTAAAGGCTAAGCCAGGTCTAAATATACAGACCAAAGCTATAAAAGAGAGAAATAACAATGCAGATATGGGCTTGAATAGAATTATATAATATAAAATAAAGCTATACCCTCACTATATAAAAATATTCCATGAAATGAACCTAGATAATGGATTAGATTCTCTGGAGTATTACATGGTCAATTATCTTTCTTTCCAACTCCTAATACTGGGGAATTGACTTTCTCATCATTCGATAGCACTAGCTTTGAAAATAAATGTACACCGGAAGCTGTAGAAGATTAAAGGGCTATATATGGTTCTTTTATGAGGTAGAAATTTAAAATTTGTCTAGCTTATTATTAACCTGACCTAAAGTACTAGCATTTGAAATATGCAACTCATTATCTTAGTCTGTTGTAAATATTGTTATATACTTGATTTAAAGAACCATGTTACTCTTTTAAAAGAAAATCACAAAGGAGAGGTTGTCAGTTAGATAATTTTCAATTATGAGTAGAGAACAAATTGATATGGATTTTGTTATGGTGTTATTATCTGTCATATATCTTCCTTTGAATTATTTGTACTCTTATCACTGAATCTATTTCTTGATTTAATTTGTGTAAGAAGTTAATATCTTTCACCATAAAATGTGCTATAAAATATCTAATTTCCGTCTTGTTAGACTTCCATTTTTTAGCCTACATAAAGAATGCTATTTTGGTCTCAATATGATTTCTGTTTCTCATTTATTTCTCTTCTCATTTATTTTTGCTCTTACTCTTGAAAATATGCTTATCATCATAATGTCTAACTGGAGGGCACAGAGGCCAAAGTCATCTCTTTTTTATCTTCATATCCTTATGCATATTCACTTAGAGATATAGGAAACTAGACAATCAGAGTTAGAGAAATTATTTAACTTTCTCATAGTAATAAAGCTAGGGGTGCCTGAGATACCCATCCCTCACCCTCAACTGTCTAATTTTTCCGACACTGCCTCCCAAAGCTTGTGTAAAGATATGGAAGATGGAAGTTGTTATTGTAAACAGAGGTTATTAATCACCCATCATTGTCATCCTTATATTAGCAAACATACTGGGCATGCACATGGCCTGTTCTTTACTTAGTTCAGTTTCTGCTCAAATGTCACGTCATCAGAGAGGCCTTCTGTAACTACCATGTGTAAAATAACACATCACCCATTTATGCTCCCTGATTCCCCTTTTTAATTTTTCTTTGTCATGGTTATGTTTACCTGACACTATAATATATGATGTATTTTAACTATTTGTCTCCCCCAAATGAAATTTAAGTTTCATAGGGCCAGAATCATATTTAACAATTAGTGCAGCTGTATCTCCAGGACCTACAAGAGTGTTGGCCCAGATTAGGTATTCAATAAATGTTTGTTGAAGGATTGAATTCATTGAGCAATTGCTAGGAGCAAGGTATTTACTGAGATTTTTATATGCATTATCTCATTTAACTCTAGCATATTCCTGTGAAATAAGTATTGTTATTAACCCATACAATGTTATGAATGAGGAGCTGAAGCTTAAAATGGTAAATGACTTGCCTAAGATAGTACAACTGATAAGAGGCAAAGCTGGGATTTGATCCCATGTTCCTAACCACTATCTATTTGTCTAGATTATAGAGTCTGGACTTTAGAGGCTAGAGTAAACTGTTTATTTTAAGGAATATGAAGGTGGGTGTAAGGAAAAGGAAGTCTCTTTGATTCTATAAAATGTTAAGTTGAAAAAAGACTTTAACATATCAGAAACTGACTATTTGTCTTTTTATTTTCAGATGACTTAAAGACTATTTTACCTTGTACTTAAATGATATATCTTGCCTCTTTCAATATTACTGTTTATAATGATTTTCCTGTTTTAGAAGCTTATGATACAGTTTTTGATATGTTGAAATATTTCTATTTAACATTTTAAGGAATCAAAGAGACTTCCTTTTCCTTAAGTCCACACCATGTTTCTTAATTCATAACATTTATTGGGTAATTTTTAAAAAAATTAAAAATTTTAATAAAGAGAAGAATGGAAAACATGTGATTCAGTGTTTATTCACTTATCAAATGTTTACTTAGTACTCTCTTTATGGTGAGCAATGTTCTGTATAATGTCAGAGTGCAGTAAATGCTATGGAAATGAAGCAGGTTAAGGAGATGATGAAGAACTAGACCTGCATGGGATGAGGGCAGGGCTTGGGTGGTGTGTGTATGCTTGTGTATAGTGGAAAGCTACTATTTTTAAGCTTCATGATCAAAGAAGGCCGGCCTCCATTATAAATTTTGGGCAGAGATGTGAATCAAACTAAGGTATTATCTGTGTGGTTATATGCAGGGGTAGTAGTAAAAGTATTTAACAGTACGGCTTGGGTAGCAATGTATCAGAACAGATGCCAGCTGTAAACAACTGGTAGAGCCATAGAGTTGTTTGCAGGGTGGATATTCTCTATGTGGATCTGGGGAAAGAGTGTTCCTTGCTGTGACTGAGGAATAGCAGAGGCTAGTGTGGCAGAAGCGGAGGAGAGAGTAATGAGGAATGAGCACAGATTGGATTAATTTAATAACTAATATATATTGTCTTGGAAAGTCAGTTGTTCATTGTATAATTTAAGAAATTCACTTTGAGTAGAAACTCAGCATAATATTTTATAATTTTTCATATTGGGTCTCTTAAAAACAAAAGATTTATGTTTAATAGTAGTAGTGAATTTCAAGGGGATATTTTAATAGTAATATGGCCATCCAAATAAGTTAGAGTAAATCTTATGTTTTTAATTTCTAATAACTTTTTTCTCCAGTAATATTATTCTTGGAGACATCTAGCTAGTCGTGCTTTTACAATTAATTCTCTTATGCTGTCATTTGCATGGGATTTTTTTAAAAAGTGTTCTGTGTTTAAAATTTGAAAAGAGATGAGTGGTTTTTTTTTTTAGCTCTTGATAATGAGATAATTAAATATCATGTCAAATTAGATTTCCAGCTGTGGAAACCCAGAGTCTGGAAAAAAAAGTACTGAACTAGAATACCTACTGTTAAGATTTCAATTTAATTGGCTTTTTTAGATCAATTCATTAGTCCTATTGAGAGTGGAAAAGCACAAAAAAATTACAAAGTGTTCTTCTTAGGAAATTCATTAGGAATATACAACTCCATGTGGGCCTCAGATTTGAACAAAAACAATCCAATTTTAAATCCCAGTTTTCACCATCGGCCACACCATCATAGGCAAGCCAGCCTCCTCACATCATATGCGGCTTACAATAACCCCATTTGTAAAGATCATATGAGAAAATCTCTGTGGATATATTTTGGAAAGTATAACGCACATACTTTCTTGTTTAAAAACTTATTTCACAGGACAGATAAATCAGAACAGAAGGCAAAGTTGGAACATTTTTAATTGTGAAGGAAGAAAAAAATTTATCAAGTGCTGTTGAAAACACTCTACCTCTATTATTTTATTAAATCTTTCAACAACTGTGAATTGAGTGTTAACATATCCACAATATTAGGTGAGGAAATTTAGAGAACGTTATTTACCCTAAATTACATTTCTTGTAGGTTTCAGAGTTCTTTTTTTTTTTTTTTTTTTTTTTTTTTTTTTTTTTTTTTTTTTTTTTTTTTTTTTAAAA
>NW_007734513.1:66881-68696 GCF_000696425.1 Galeopterus variegatus
GGTTTTTTTTTTTTTTTTTTTTTTTTTTTTTGTCTTTTTTATCTTTTTCCGTGTCCGGCAACGGATTGCAACCCTCAGTGTTGCCCCCGTACCGGACCGGGGACCGGCAACGGGATTGCAACCCTCGGTGCTGCTCCCGCGCCTCGCTCAGCCAGTGAGCAGGAACTGGTCTGTATGTGGGATCCGAACCCTCGGGCAGGAGCGCCTCCGCGCTTCCCAAGCGGCACACTTATCCAGTGTGCCACCGGGCTGGCCCCAGAGTTCTTAACTGAAACTGATTCTGTTTTATTCATCATCTTTTTATTACAACTCCTTTTATTCATCATCTTTTTATTAGAACTCCCGCTAGCATAAATTATAAGCTATGTTATCTCAGTAATGTTAATGGTTCAACATTATTTTTTTCTATACTCTAATATTCCAGCACTGAGATGTAGTAGTGAACTTGACAGTTAAGGTCCTATTCCTCATTAAAGTCTAGCAGAGACTATTGCATATTGTGCTAAGGGATATAGAGAATGATATTTGAGTATTTAGCCTCCATTTAGGATAGTCTGGGAAATCAAATTAAATTTATATTTTAGGCTTGATCCATTTAATTATATAAAACAACCATGCCAGATCACATGTAACACCTAGACTAATTTTTAGTTTTTTAAACCTCATCTATTACTAGTAGACATTTTAAAGAAAAGCAATGTTAGTCTCAAAAATTTAGTAGACCTTGGAGACCACTAATGTTTCATAAGTGATCATTCAAGGGTATTATATTCAGAAGCCTACCTCAAATACCATGATATTTTTAGTCTGAGGAGCTAGATTTTTCAACAATGAGTTCCACACATTTGTTATTTACCCTATAAATATTTGACAAGAATAGGCAGACGAGGCCTAAATAAGGCCTAATTTTTAATTCAGGTTGAAAGGCAGAATTTTATATTTATAGTACAAACACTGCCTGATGTGTGTCATTTCATCACTGTATTTAATAGACCTTCTATATATGCATGGACTTTGGGAAACACGTGAGAATGTATAACAAACACGTAAGAAGATATGTGTATGAACATTGTTGAATAACAGCTTTTTTTCCCCTCTGTTTCCTGTTGGAAACCATAGAACAGCAACAAAGATAAATAATCCATAAACTGCATTTTTCATTACACTAGAAACCATATATAATCCACGGATGTCAAAGTACATCTTAAGGTAGCCAAAAGCACATTAGATTATGCAGAAGTTGTATAGCAAAGAGTTAAGAGAATACGTGATCAAAGAACCAAGCTGTAGTAGATCTCACCAAGCTCCAACAAAACTACCTACTGAAAGTGAGGAATTCGCCCTGCAGTTCTAAGGCTATATTCCTTGCTTGCAACAATGGATGTAAGAAATGGGTCGGGGGAATAAAAATTTTCATAATATTTTAAATGACACAGCCAAAGCTGCACTTGGGGGAATATTCAGAGCATTATATTCTTACATCAAAAAAAATAAAAAGAATGAAATAAGTGAGGTATTCAACTCAAAAATTAAGAAAAATTAAATCCACAGTTATATCAAAAGAAATCAGAAAGAAAGCATTAAGAAAGATAAAACATAAAGGAATGAATTAGAAAAAAGAAAAGATTATATATATATATATATATATATATATATATGTGTGTGTGTGTGTGTGTGTGTGTGTGTACAAAATGCCTGCTTTTAAAAAAAAATTAAAAATACAGCCAAGAGAAACTCATACAATAAAAGGTCGAATTTCTGGGCCGGCCCGGTGGCGCACTGGATGGTGCGCCGCTTGGGAAGCGCGGCGGCGCT
>NW_007734513.1:69696-89495 GCF_000696425.1 Galeopterus variegatus
CACGGAAAAAAGAAAAAAAAAAAAAAAAAAAAAAAAAAAAAGGTCGAATTTCTTTCATTTACAATGAACTACAAGAAATTGGTAAAATACAAACAACAAAATAGACAAATTGGCAGTGGATATGAGTGGATAGTTCAAAAAATAGAAATGCAATTGACCTTTAAAAGTATTAAAGTTGATTACCTCACTCTAGAATAAAGGAAAATCAAAATTATAATGAGATTTTTTTGCCTATCAGATTAGCATAAATTCAAAATTTAATAACTCATTTTCTTGACAAAGATATGAAGAAAAACACCCTTTGAAAATTTGCTGTTGAGAGCATAAGTGAGAAAAAAGTCTGTAGAAGGAAATTTGGAAGAATCTGTAAAAATTGTAAAACATATATACCTTTCACTCCGCAAAGACACTTCCACAATTTATTCTTTAGTTATATTTTCATATGTGTGAAATGGTGTCAGTCCAAGGTTAGTCACTGTAGCATTGCTAGTAATATCAGGAGAAAGGGATAATTGAAATTTCATCAGTGGGGCTAGTTAAATAAATTATGGTACCCTATCCAGTGGAGGACTGTGAATGAGGGAGCTTTTTATGTGCTGATTGGAGAGAGCTCTAAGATACTCATATATTATTAATAAATGGAACTAAACTGCAAAACTGTTACCTTTTATGCAAAAAGGGTGGGGAGTATAAGATTATATGTCTGAATTTGTTTTTATGTGATAAAGAAACAAAAATATACACGAGAAACTAATAACATGGTTATATGTTTGGAGAGGGGGTTGAAACTGGTAGCAGAGGTGTAAAGAAAACTTTTTACTTGTTACACTTTACATTTTTTATTTTTTTTAACACTGTGAATACGTTACCCATTCAAAAGTTAAATTAAAAAACTATTGAAAACATAGTACCTGCCTTCAAGCAATTATAATTTTTCAAAGAGATACTTTACTGAAAAACTATTGGTAAGAGGACTAAGTATTCATGTTATATATTGTTAAAGTAGGAAAAGCAATTTATAAAATAATATTGTGGTATTTTCTTATTTTTATAAAATAGACTTTAGTATATATGTGTGTGTGTGCGTGTGTGCGTGAAAAAGTTGAAAGGCTTTACTCCAGAATATTAATTATGATTATCTTGGGTTGGAGGAGTTATGGGTGGTTTTGGAGGGGCTTAAGTATAGTTTTTAAATTTTTTTATTGAACATGTTATTATTTTTATAACATGAAAATTATATTGTACAATAATGTTTAGAAGAACACTATAAAGCAATGTTCCTAAAAGTTTTTCCCACAATGCATAGGAAGAAATTTGCATTTTATACTGAGATCCAGGACACACAAAATTGGGAGTATTGATGTGTATGTGTGTGCATAACTGAAACAAGTTTTACAAAACAACATTTTATGCTTCCTATATGCGATGTATTCTATTATATTTTTAAAATGTCTACATCCAATAAGTTGATTATGTGAACCTTAATTTGAAAAATATTTATGTATTTTTAAAAAATCAATAAAAACTGTTCTTTAAAGTAGCAATATTTGTTATGGGAATTCAGAAGAGGAACAAATAGTCTAGGAATGGACCACAGAGGAAGAGGGACTTGAAATAGGTCTTGAGGATAGTCAGAAGCAATAGAGAAATCATTTGATAAAGGGATAGTCTAAAACATGGGAAATTCCAAACCTGTTTTAAGGAAGGGAAAATCAGTCTGACATAAGCAAATTATTTAGGAAGGTGAATAATCTGAAAAGTTTAAGTCATATTTTTGAGAGCCTTGAATACCAGGATTAGGATTTAGGATTAGGATGGAAAATGCCATTCTGCTGAAGGTTTATAAGCAAGAGGTGAAAGTGAACTAAGCACACACTGACTATAGTGATGATACCACAAACCTCACTAAAATATTGGAGACTATCCAGCCTTTTAAGTGCTTGAAGAAGTTAAGGAATTTATTAGCAAATTTAAAAAACAGAAAAATAATAATTTTCATTTTATCATTTTTCACGTAGGACTTGTGTAGCTATAACCAAATTATATTATAGTCATGTTAAAACAGAAGTAGAAACAAATTATCAATACCATGGAAAAATAAGTAATGGTGGAAATTTAAAAGTAGTAAATGAAATGTGAAATGCAAGCTCATACAGGCTTATATTTAATTTGTGTTGAGCTTGAAATTTAGCTGTAAGCTTCTTGAAAGCTGTTATAGAAAGAGGTAACTGATTTCATCATTAGAAAAGAGGAAAGATTGTAATTTGTTTAAAGCAAAGTTTTACTACCAATAAAGGAAATTTCTCTCTTAGGATTTTAGATAACAATGTCCTCAACAATATTTCTGCAAAAGTTTGGGAACAGATTTCATAGGTTGTTGGTTTTAGTGTCCTTTTATAATAGCCAAGGGCGTAATGTTAAAATACGGTTTAATAAAGAACATTGTACCTCAGCATTTTTTGGCTATTTTCAATTTTTGCTGAATAAAAATAACCGTAAAATTCTAAGACTACAGATTTATAATCAAAATATTAATAAAATTAGCTATAAATACATTAAGAAGTTGAAACAAGTACTAAAATACCAAAGGATTATACTTATGACACTTATAAATGTAAATAAGATAAATGTAAAAATATCTTAATTGTGTACCTGAACAGTGTAATATTTAGCTAAGTTGCTAGAGGACCCACATGTTGTGTGACAGAAACCTTAAGATGGAATGGATTATTGTTGAAGTATTGTTTTTTCATTCCTACTCTGCCCTTGTGAAAAAAAAATCTATAATGTGTTTTCAATAATTTATTTTATTTTGTAAATTATCACTTCTAAATTGCTTAATTTTATGGAAAGTCATCATGTCTCTTAATCTCTTATTTTCAAATCTTGAATTTGGATGTCAAGAACATATTTGGTATTCTAAAAAGCCCAGAGTACAATGTACTAAGGTAATGAGATTCAGAAAGCATGAAAACTCTATAGCAAGAAAAGAACAAAGGAATTCTAATGCAGAATATTCTTAAAGTTGTTTGATTCCATACTTCAGGCAGGAGAGGAGTGATCAATAGAATAGGAGGGGCAGAGGAGAGATGTTAAGGAGGGAGTGGGGTGAGTTGGCGGGAAGTAGGAATATCAGAGAAGAGGGTATCTTTCCTCCTCCCTCCTGGATTGGTCTTTCAGTCACATAACCCCTCTTCCTTAGAACTACTCTGCTCTACCTGCCCCTCAACCTGAAGCCCACAAAAACTTCTGAGGTGCCAAACCTCTGACACTGATGTGTAGTTTCCATTCTCATTATCAACCAACTTTATTTGACATACATATTCTTAAAATATTTCATAAAAGTGTCTTCTTTTTGGCTCACATTGAACTTTGCAGTAGTTGTAGCACTTATTCTATTCAGTCTTCTATTGTTAGTTTTGTGTGGCTGACATCTCCATTAGATAATAAACTATTCGAAAGCAATAAGGATATTTTTACTCACTTTTATGGGTCTCTTAGAGTTTAACACATAATAGACATTCATTAAATATTTGATGTTATTTTTGAGAAAATCTAGACATTTAATAAATATTTGATGAAATATTTGAAAAAATACAAACAAAAAACTTTAATATTTTGTTTTCAGAATAATACAGAAATTGTTGCTTTTACAATTTCCAACGAGGAGTATGGTTTAGATTTATGAATGAGATCCTTTTGGAAATATGATATATTCAGTTTCAGTTTCATTTGTACAATAATTTATTTTCTATATTACCATTTTCATCTTTTATTGCTTTATATTAGCAGTTATTTTCCCTGTAGTTATGATGTTCTTAACAAGCTTTATAATGTTTATAGGTACAGATAGAAAATGTTTCTGGCACACTCATATTCAGATTATCTGTATTTTATACTACTGCAAACTGTTTAGTTGTTTTTGTAAAAATGATTTGACACAAGATTTCTCTCTGATATTAAAGTGGTAGAGCAATCTTATATAATATTTAATATTTCTTATCTGCAAATTACTATCCCATATTTAACCCATCTCAAAAGTGAAAATGACATACAAGAAACATTGTGCTTGTTTTCACTTTTAAAAGAACCAATTATCTTTCTTTACTGTACTATCTAAATTAGTGTTCACCTTCTGCCTGGTCCTAGAGTGGAACCATTTAATTGTGCCATAAAAGACTCATCTCACATCCTATTTTACATAGACTAAATATACATGCTAAGCATTTTAATGACATAGGAATAATACAATTTAAACTAGAAAGACCAAGGACATTAAAAAGATATCTGCAAGTGATTGTTTTAAAATGGAAAACCTCATTCATATGAGGTTTAGAGTCTTAGAAAATTGAAGCTTTATTTATGTTAACAACTTGAGTATGTTAAAACTAGACTAAAAAAATGAGATCTTATAACAAGAATACCCATAGAAATTATAATCTCATGGACATCTTTGAACCTCGATGGGTGGCTATTTACATTAATGGACAGTTGAATCAAGATCAGCAAAGATGAGTTATAATTTCTTGTGTGTCTCTCTTAGTAATAAAGGACCCTTATGTTTTAACAATAGCCCTCATTGTTTTGTGGTCATACCATTAGGGATGTTTCCTATTGGTGGCCTCTGAAAGGTGTGATTTCCCCCAATACTTTCTAGTAATGCTGTGTTCTCTTTTATATAATAAATCTTTAACTTTTTTTGACCCTAGAATCACTTCAGTTGGAGATGATAAGATTAATTTTTTAATGTCCATAATATTGGACTTTGAAATAGTCAGTAGAGTTTTCTGAGTCTTCCCTAGAAATGACTTCTAAAAGACTCCTCCATACCAACAGGTTTTAAGCATGTCTATGACTGTCTCTTCAGTTAGCATTCAACAAATACCTATGTAGTTGCCTATTATATGATAGAAACTACGTTAGGTACTAAAGATACAGCAATGAGTGCAACAATCTTTTTGTCCCAAAAGAAATTTGATTCTGCTTGGGAAGACAGACTAGTAAATAAGAATTATGATTGTGGTGATAAGCCCCCGTTATTGAGGAATTTTATCATATTTTAGAGGACATAAGAAGGGAATGTTTCCTTAAGAGTTTAGGGAAGGCTTCCAAGAGGAGGTATTTTTGGGCTGAGTTATGAAGAATGACTGGGGGTGTCCTGGTGAAGGGCCTGGCAGAGTACAGTGTTCCGGGCAATAGAGATGCATCTGATCTTGGTGTGAAAAATTTTGTGGCACCATTGAGGAACTATAACGATTACAGTTTGTACACCTGTGGAAAATATATTAGTTGTGAGGGGAAGGGGGAGAGCAGCTGTGGTAGGCAGAATAATAGCCCTAAGAATATGTCTACATCCTAATCCCCATATCTGAAGACAGAGGCAAGGTAAAATAGCTTCTGAACTGAGAAGGAACTTCGAGACCAAAAAATAAAACAGGCAACTTCATACAGTTTAACAAAGAGTTTATTAATGGGTAACTTATACACAGGAAGGATTGGGCAGGTAGTGATCCAGATGTTGATGTAGCTAATCTCCATACTATTTGGAGGGAAGTAGGAGTTTATAAAGGAACTTAGGACAAAAGGGAATATGTCTACTATGATATATCTAAAGTCTTGTGTTCAGTGAGTGTTTAGCTTAAGGGTACCACCTACATCAACAAGAAAGCTTTGATCTTTACCCTAAGTTAGCCTGGCTTTTCAGTCATTGTCTTAACTATGCTTAAGCTTGCCTACCTTCAGATTAATGGATAACTTCCCAGTAAAAAGCCTATTAAGGTGGGGAGGGTTATATGAAAGGGCAAGTAAAGCTGAAGGGACCTGAAGATGGAACTGATATGGCCTGCATTTCCACACCCCAGAACCTGTGCATATGTTCTATTACATAGCAGAAGGGACTTTCCAGATGTGATTATGTTGAGGATTTCGAGATGGGAAGATTATCCTGGATTATCCAAGTGGATCCATGGTAATCACAAGTATCTTTATAAGCGAAAGAGGGAGGCAGGAGAGTCAAAGTCAGACAAGGAGATGTGATTACAGAAGTAAAGGCTGAAGTCAGTGGCCAAAATCCAAGGAATGAAGATAGCCTCTCAAAGTTGGAAAAGTCAGGGAATGGATTGTCTGCTAGAGCCTCCAAAAAGAACACAACTCCACTGATACCTTGATTTAGCTACAGGAGACTCATTTTGAACTTCTGACTTCCAGAACTGTAAGATAAATTTGTGTTGCTTTAAGACCCTAAAAAATTTGTGGTAATTTGTTACAGCAGCAATAGGAAACTAATACAGGAAGTGAGGTTGGAGAAGTTAAAAGGTGCCTGGTAGTAACTATTTCATGCTAAAGGGTTTGATCTTGTCTTAGGAATGATAGGAAGCTTTGAATGGTTTGGAAGAATGCTGGGAAGAAGAGTCATGATTAGATTTGTATTTTATAAAAATAATTATGGTTTTATGTGGAAACCGGTTAGTGAGTTGTTGACAAGTGAGAGATAGAAGTGACAATAAGATGTAAAAAGGTAGATTTGGGTATTTGTGGAGGTGTTGAATTGCGAATCACTAGCTTAGTTATTTATCAGAGTCAATGAGACTTGGCAAGGAATGTGGTGGGTGAGACAGGTTTTAAAGATTATTTTCAGGGTTGTAATTTGAGCAGCTCGGTGATGGTGTCATAGACTGAGATCTGGTAAAAACCAGGTAAAGAAGAAAATTTAGGGCATGTTGACTCTGAAGTGTTTGTGACACTTCCAAATAGATCAGTCCTGTAGGCAGATGGATATGCATATCTAGAATTTAGGAGCACTCTCAGACTTGGCAGTCACCAACATGTAAAGAAAATACCCGAAGGCTTGGAGTAGATGAGAACATATGTAGTGTGAGCAGAGGGCCTTGGACAGGTAGCCCAGGGATGGAGGAAGAAGAGACTCCACTAGTCTCTCTCACTGCTTCCTTCCTCTCTACTCATGTTGCCTGCCTTATTCATACAGGCTTTCATCACTTTAAACCTGTATTGCTGATAACTCACTTACTTCTCTTTTAGGATCTTTTCCCCTCTTTTGTCATTAGATTTATCCTATTAAAATAACATTTTATCATATCAGGTGATATTAAATACCTGTGATACCACTTTTGCTTTTGTGAATCAGTGCAGGCTTCTTAGTCAATTAATTTCCTATGATGTGATTCTAGTTCACCTGCTCAACTTAGCCCCTTCTTCCTTGCCTTTGCTTTTTACCTTTCCTTCAGCCCACCTGTTAGAATGTATATATAAGAATATAGAACCTCAAGCTCAGCATATGTACAAATGTGAACTCATATGCTGATTCACTCCTCCATTCCCCCACTGGCCCTGCTTCTCAGTCTTGGTCTTTGTGAACACTATTTTGGCATGTAAACTATAAAAGATATTTGGAACATTCATACTCCTCATTTTCCCTCATTCTTTACATTTAATGCGTCATGAATTCCTGTAACTTATACTTCATAATGGCTTTCAAGTTTGTTAACTGCTTTTTATCCTTGCTTCTGCTGTCTTAGTGGAGGCCTTCATTGATATGAGTCAATTTGTAAAGAGTCTGCTGTTTCTCATGCTTGCCAATCCTTTGCCCTGCTGCCATGTTTAGATGTTTGGAATATCTAAAGTAATAACTGAGCCTGTCATTTAAATACTTAAAGTACTCTAATGAATCTACTGGTCAGTTTGAAACTTTCTAACATACAAGGACTCTTTGTGATCTGTGTCCTTTCAGCTTTTTCAATTGTTTTTTCTGCCAATCCTTTGCATGTCTGAAGTTGCAATTTACCAAAATACCTTTCACTTCTCAGAATGTTGTTTGCCTTTTCATAGCTTTCGATCTTTGTAATGCTGCTCTCTTTTCTTAGAATGTGTTTTGAGCATCATTTCTTGTTTAAAGTCTTTGTCACCCCACTAGTTTGAGTTAGGTCTTATTTTTTGAACATACAATTCTTTTTTTCTTTTTTTTTTTTTTTGTCTTTTTCGTGACCGGTAAGGGGATCGCAACCCTTGGCTTGGTGTCGCCCGCACTGCGCTCAGCCAGTGAGTGCACCAGCCATTCCTATATAGGATCCGAACCTGCGGTGGGAGTGTCGCTGCGCTCCTAGTGCTGCACTCTCCCGAGTGCGCCACGGGGCTGGCCCTGAACATACAATTCTGAACAAGCATGATAATATCACTTATTTTGCAGTATTAAACTTATTTTACTTTTTATATACTTCTAGGTGTGGATCTGTGAAGTCAAGAACTATATTAATTTATCTTTATCTTCTTTGAGCCTGGTTTAATGGTAGCACACAAATGGGGCTCAATAAATATGGGCTGAAAGAAATTTTAAAGAACACAGGACAGTGTGTACTCATAGATGTAACTGTGTACAAGAAGTTCAAAAAATCTAGGCATTAATAGGAATATTGTAATTAATAAAACAGTGCTGATAGTCTTATCCTTAATCAGTGGCTCTAGAATAACACCTACATCCCTTAGACTAGAATTCTAGTAGCTACCTTCAAGAAAGAGCCAATGAAACTAGAAAAGATCTGCATTGGGGAAATTATTTGTGTTACTAATTTGGAAGTGTTATGCAACTACTAATGTTAAGGAAACAGTTATTCAATGATTCAGTGATTTCTGGTGTGTGTTATCCCTGCAGGGCTTGTTTGTATTATTTCTGACTACTGTACAGCTTATAATTCAAAGTATTGTCTTAGATATTTGGAGAAGCCTAAATCACTACTTTCATTGATGGCAAGTTGCATTTCCTTTATTAATCCTTAGAAATCCTAGTTTGGGGTTATAGACAATTAAAGCAATGTTCTTGCCCAATTATTTCCCTGAGTGGATAGGCAGGAAAGGCTGTCTAGAGGCTGATGCACCTTAACTCCTTCTCCACCAAATATATCTTCACTAGGTTAACTGTTTTTCCTTTGAGACTTTAGACAATATAATTAATCTCTTTGTAATGCCATTTCTTTTTCTGTACCTACTTTGCAGTGTTGTTAGCAACGCAAAGTAGTGAAAGCATTTTGTAAATTCTCAAGTACTTTAAAAATGTCCCTTATTATGATATAGTAGCAATGAAATTATGACTAACTGGGTTGGAGAGTGTAATGTCCATAGACTTGGGAAAATATATTACTCATTTAGCTGAGGAAGCTTAAAAAATGAAGATATCTGGATAATAGGTCATCTTTTTTCATAATTACACAAAATTCCTTAATATCCTTTAGGTTCCTGTTACAAAAATGTGTTTGACCCAGATGTATTAAACAGATATGCTTGCAATCTAGGACAAGACAGGGAAGAAACCGTATCATTGTGTGGATTATAGATTGAACTAATGAGTTATATACTCAATTCATTCTGAAAATAGGTGTTTGACCCAGATGTATTAAACAGATATGCTTGCAATCTAGGACAAGACAGGGAAGGAACCATATCATTGTGTGGATTATAGATTGAACTAATGAGTTATATACTCAATTCATTCTGAAAATAGAAAGGAAATTATGTATATTTTGATGGTGAGTTTTTTCATTTCATAAACTTTTAGAAAATAGTGGAGAAGGATATGGTAGTCATTTCAATGAGAAAGTTAGGTGAAACAGTAACTGTGTTTGTAAGTTATAGATTAAACAACAGATGTATTTCACATGTAAATATTGGTCAAATCCAGGAGCTCAAGAAATGTTACACAGCATTACTTTGAAAAAAGAGAAATATATAATAAAACATAATTAAAAATATTAAAAATGAAACATTTAAAGAAGAACTAATACCAGTTTTTCTCAAACTCTCCTGAAAAATTGAAGAGGAGCGAATACTTCGAGATTCATTCTATGAGACCAACATTAACCTCATACTGAAACCAGAAAATGACACAACAACAACAACAAAAAACTACAGACCAATATCCCTAAGGAACACAGATGTGAGGATCCTCAATAAAATACTAGAACAGAATCCAAGAATATATTAAAAAGATCATTCAACATGATCAAGTGAGATTCATCTCAGGGATGCAGATCAATAAACGTGACATATCACATTAACAGAATGAAGGAAAAAAAACATATGATCATTTCAATAGATAGAGAAAAAGCATTTGATAAAATCCAACACTGCTTCATGATAAAAACACTCAACAAGTTAGGTATAGAAGGAATGTACAACAACACAATAAAGGCCATATATGACAAACCACAGCTGATATCATACTCAGTGAACAAAAATTGGAGGCTTTTCCTCTAAGATCTGGAACAAGATAAGGATGCCCATTTTCCCCACCGTCATTCAACATAGTACTGGAAGTTCTAGCCAGTGCGGAAAGGCAAGAGAAAGAAATAAAGAGCATCTGAATTGGAAACTAGGGTGTCAAACTATCCATATTTGCAAATGACATGATCATATACATAGAAAATCCTAAAGACTCCACCAAAAAATTACTAGAAGTAATAAATGAATTCAGTGTAGTGAAAGGATACAAAATCAACACAGAAAAATAAATATGGCCTTCCTGTACACCACTAATGAAACAGCTGAAGAAGAAAATCAAGAAGGTAATACTATTCACAATAGCTACCAAAAAAATGAAATACCTAAGAGTAAATTTAACCAAGGAGGTGAAAGACCTACATAGGTGAAAAAAAATTGAAGAGAACACAAATAAATTGAAAGATATCCCATGTTGTTGAGTCAGAAGAATTAACATCATCAAAATGTCCATATTACTGAAAGCAATCTACACATTCAACAAAATCCCTATCAAAATACCAATGACATTCTTAACAGAAATAGAACAATCTTAAAGTTTATATGGAACCACAAAAGACCACGTATAGCTAAAGCAATCTTGAATGAAAAGAATAAAGTTGGAGGAATCACATTTCCCAACTTCAAAGTATACTATAAAGCTATAGTAACTAAAACAGTAAGGTACTGGCATAAAAATAGACATATACACCAATTGAACAGAATAGAGAGCCCAGAAATAAACCAGTGTACTTACAGCCAACTGATTTTTGACAAAGGTACCAGGAATATACAGCAGGTAAAGGACAGGCTCTTCAATAAATGGTGCTGGGAAAACTGGACATCCACATGCAGAAGATTGAAACTAGACCCCCATCTCCCACCATACACAAAAAGCAACTCAAAATGGATTTAAGACCTAAATTTAAGACCTGAAACTATGAAACTAGTAGAAAGAAACATAGGGGAAACACTACGTGAAATGGAAGTAGGCAGCATTTTTTTGAGCAAGACTACAAAGGCACAGGCAACTGAAGCAAAAGTACACAAATGAGACTACATCAAACTGAAAAGCTTCTGCACAGTAAGGGACACTATCGACAAAGTGAAGAGACAACCTACAGAATGGGAGAAAGTGGTTGCAAAGTGCACATTAGATAAAATATCCAGAGTATGTAAGGAACTTAAACAACTCAACAGTAAATAAAATAACCCAATTAAAAAATGGACAAAGAAGCCAAACAGACATTTTTCAAAAGAAGACATACTAATGGCTAAAAAGCACATTAAAAAAATGCTCAAAATCACTAATCACCAGGGAAATACAAATTAAAACCACAATGATATGTCATTTCACCACAGTTAGAATGGCTGTTGTCAACAAGACAGAAAATAAGTTCTGACAAGGATGCAGAGAAAAGGGAACTTCCTGCATTGTTGGTGGGAATGTAAGTTGGTATAGCCATTGTGGAAAACAGTAAGGACATTCCTCAGAGAACTAAAAATAGATCTACCTTATGTTCTAGCTAACCCACCACTGAATATATACCCAAAGAAAATGAAATCAATATATCAAAAAGACACTTACCTCTCTGTTCATCACAATGCTGTTCACAATAACCGAGAGATGGAATCAACCTAAATGCCCATCAGTGGATGAAAGAATAAAAAAACTGTGGTATATATACATAGTGGAGTACTATTCAGCTATAAAAAGAAGTGATATCCTATTATTTGCAGCAACATGGATGGAACCGGAAACCATAATGTTAAATGAAGTAAGTCAGGCACAGAAAGACAAATACTACATGATCTCACTCAGAAGTCGCATCTAAAAATAAAAGTGGTTCTCATAGATGTAGAGAGTAGAGTAATAGTTACCAGAGGCCAGGAGGGGAGGGGAGACAGTGCGGAGGACAAGTGGTGCACTAACAGGTACAAAACTATGGTATCTCCCCTAAGTGAATCATTGTGTGATGGGTATGTATTAAAGCAACACACTGTACCCCACAAATATGTACAAGTAAATGTTAAAATAAAATTTAAAAAACTGTTAAAAAAATTAAAAGTAATCCATATTGAAATGTCCATTTGCTAATTATATCATTAAGTAAGGCAAAAAATAATTCTAATCCTATTCATACTGGATATTATGTAATAGTAGTTTTCTCCATTACTGGTGAAAAATAATTCATACCGTGAGCCAATTTTGCAGTGTCAGCTATGTGACCATGAAAAGCATTCTCTCCTATTTTGATAAACTCTTGTAATTGTTCTGATTCCTCTAACAGAAATCTTCCAAACCAAAATACCACTTAATTCCATATCTTTAATCCTGTTGTACCAGAAGGACATAGAACTGTGAAACTTTGTCTTCAAGTGCCTTGTCAAATACTAACATATTTGAAATTATTTTAAAATTGGTTGGTTATTCAGGCCATTTGTCAAGATCATGGGAAACATTTAGAAGTCACTGAAGAAAAATTGAAGAAACAATGTTTATAGGTATAGACCAATATAAAAAGTGAATTTCCAAACACCCTGAAGAAGACTGAACATGTTTATTATTGTTACCTAATTCCCATAGTCCGCAACTGATCATTAAACATCCCCTGTGGGTCTAGTATTAATTACTGAATGATGTGAAGCAGCAAAAGAAACAGGTGATCTCTGGCCTCAGAGATCTTTATTAAGTTGCATGTCATTTCTGTCCTTTTGTTGGACAGCAATGACATGCAGATTAATAAAGATCTCTTGCTATTTGCTCAAATTTCAGTAAAAACTGAATACACATAATTGTTAAAAGGGCAAAAGAATGACTGTTGGAGGGTTTTAGCGAAGGTTTTCTAGAAGGGATTTGAGTCATCACTTGAGGTTAATGCATGGAATAGCACAGTATAATTCATTATTGTGTCAAAGGCATTAAAGAAAAGTGGAAATCATGTGTTAGTTCCTAATTGAGGCTTAGCAATGTGTTTTAGTTTACTTTGTTGTTCAGTGTAGGGAAAAATATAGGAAAATGGTCAGGGCCCCTCAAATGTTCAGAATCTTGCCAAGCATTTGATGTAAATATACATGTGCTCCCAGGTGTTCCTTGGTTATTGTCTAATGTTAATTGCGCATGTGCACCCAGGTGTCCTGGGTTATGGACTTAAGTGTAAAGGATGAGTGGCTCTGATCCATGTGACCTCCTCACCCCCAGGATGCCCCCAGGAAGGGCAGTGGGGAGGCTGCTACTGCTTCTGGAGGCTGTTGCTGCAAGCTATTGCTGCCAGGGCCCCTGGGAACCTCCATGAGGCCACCACCACCACCAGACCTGTAAGCTGCTGGACCTCTAAGATGCTCCCGGGGTCTTTCCCAATTACCTGGCATGGACCTGCGTGTGAGGGGTCTGGTGACCCAGCCTGTACAATGGGTTTGAAAGGTCTGAGCCCTAGCCCTGACAATACAAATGGAAAATTAATATAACTAAAATAACAAAACATTTTGGTTTTAGTTAT
This sequence comes from Galeopterus variegatus, assembly GCF_000696425.1. NCBI lineage: Eukaryota > Metazoa > Chordata > Mammalia > Dermoptera > Cynocephalidae > Galeopterus > Galeopterus variegatus. The sequence continues at coordinate 83,460 of NW_007734513.1, forward strand.
GATTTGCCTTACTGTACAACCATTGTAGTCATGTAGCTTTACATTCAGTAATTAAAATTAAACGTAGAAGAAAGTCAGAGGTGTAATGTTTATTGGATAATTGATTTATATATATCTTCATTCCAATAAAGCATTTGGAAACACTTGCAAAGATATGTTTAATACAACAGACGAAAAATGAGAGGATGATGAAACTGGAATGCAGAGAAAAAAACATAATTACATATTTAAGGAGGGTATAACTATTATGTGGAAATGTTTACCAGAGGTTTCTCTAAAGTGGATATAGGCCAGAAATTCAGTTCTGAGTGAACAAACAACAAAAGTAAGAAAAATAAGGAAGCCTCTGAGAACAGCGATGCATAATTTGATATGTGAGAAAAAGCTTCCGTAAGTCTTTTTTCAGGAAACCAGCCTTTATTTAATAAACATGTATATATGTCAGACACTGTTCCAAGTGTAACTCTTTTAATTCTCATAAAAATCCTATGAAGTGGGTATTACTATTTTATCAGTTTTATTGATGAGGAAACTGAGGCACAGAGAAGTCAAAGTAATTTGCCCAAGACAGCATAGCTATTAAGTGGCAGGACTTGCATTCTAATCCAAGCAATTTGACTTCAGAGTATTTGATCTTAAACATCATGCTCTACTGCCTCTCCTAGTGTTACAGAAGAGGACAGTGCCTGCAATTCATCTTTGTAGTAAGTATATTGAGTTCGATATGCCTGTTTCTCCTTATAGCCATCAATGATGCTATTTAAGGATGAATGAAATTAAATTAATTTAGGAAATATAAGTACTTACCCATTTTTAATTAGAGATCTCCCTATGGTTCACCTTCTAGACCAGTGGTTTTGAAAGTGCAGACCCTGAATCAGTAGCATCAACTTTACATGGGACCTTGTTAGAAATGTAAATTTTCTAGCCCTACTCCAGACCTACAGAATCAGCAATTCTGGAAATGAGGCTCAGCTATATGTGTTTTAACAAGTTCTCTAGGTGACTCTGATGCTTCCTAAAGTTTGAGAATGGCTAATGTAATGGAAGGAAAAAAGCTATCCTGAATCTATAAGTTCTATTCATTACCTTATCTCTGTAATTTAGGTTGGGAGAGAATAGTAGGAATTTTACTCCAAAGTAAAAGTGCATGCATTCTACCCTTGGAAATAAGAGAAAAAAAATAGCATTTATCAGGGAATAGACTGATAATTATTTGAGGTATAAGCAATGACCTCTTTAAACTTTAATCATCTCAAAGCATCCTATTGATCAAGAAATCAGTGAAGCAGAAATGCTTATTTTATGGCTTTTTGGAGAAGTTGATGTCCCAAAATTGATTTTTGCAATCTCATCAAATTCAAAAGAAAGATATCTAAAGTGATATTCTGCATGAACACTATTTTTTTTGGTATTCTCCTCATGAGCTATATATTCACTCTAATCATTCTGAGGTGATTCTAAAATAGAAAATGGTTAAGTTTATTGAAGAATTACAATTTTTAAGCCTATGTGTGGTCTGTCATACTTTAGATCACTCAAGAAAGCTGAACTGTGAATTGTTAGATACCCAATATGTACTTTAACTTTCCTTCTCACCATTTTCTATTTTTTGTAATTATACATTTACTTTACCTCATTGATGAAATGATAATAATCTTACTTCATTGGTTCTCTTATTTTAAATAACACATGCATAGAACATTTGTTACTTGTTTCTGTAGTTAATTATTTTATACTACTACTAATGTGCTAATACCACTACACAGTAAGCCCCACGACGGCAAGGATGGTACATATTTTGTGCCATTGTGTTCCCTAGCTTTTAGTAAGTATTCAATAAATATTTGTTGAATGAGTGAATTGATGAATTGAATGATTCTAATCTTGATGAGATGCTGTGGCAGTAAGGAAGTATATACAGGGCCAATTTTAAGTATATACAGCAGGAACAATTTTAGAGATAATTGAGCATCACGTTTAGCATTTCTGAGGAAGGAGTTACTAGAACAAAATTAAAAGACAGATAGCATCTCTGACCAAGATTTATACTAGACCGTGATCTAACAACTTTCTTCCAGTCTTACCTTTCCTGCTTCCTCAAAACCCCTATTCTCTTACTTTACTGTCTGTTTTCTTAAAATGCCTTGGTGCTTTTGGTCTAAACCAAGTTGAAATCTAATTATATTTTGAAATTGAGTTGATTTTTGGCAGAAATATGGACAGCTGATTCATAGTATTCTTCTAGGTATGAAATATATGTAAAGTAGTAAATTAACATTTGTCATCTTATGACAGTGAAGTGTTTGATGTGACAGTCATTCTTAGCAGTTTCATCAACTCATCAGGCAGTTGAGTGGTATTTCTAAGCCATATGGAACTCCTAAATTGAGAATGGAGGGAATACTGGAATTACTCATCTGGAGTCTGTCCATAAAATTTGACTTTAGGCACTTTGGAATTTTAATAGTAGAATCAGGGTCACAGAGGAACAGTAGACAAATGGTGGTTTAAAAAGTTCCTGCTTTCGATTGTTCTGGGTCAGCTAAAATGCCTTGCCCAGATCTTTCTTCCAAAAATCAGAATTGTGAGACAACTTATAAAACCTACTCAAGACAAGCTGACACACATATATACTTTCACTCACACATTCTTTCCCCCTTTGCTCTATCACCTTTTCTATCTCTGTCTCTGCCTTTTTAAATCTTTTTCATGGAATCAGCAAATATTTATTGAACACTTACTTTGCACTTGGTGCTGGCAATGCAGTAAAAAATAAAACAGACATGGTGCCTACTCTTCTTGTGGGGGACTCATAGCATCTTTCAGAAAGGTTCTGTTAGGTCAACCAGTCCCACTTGTACTTTTTTGTCCTCTCCTTTACTTGTCTTACTTTCTGAATACTTTTCCAAAAGGGAAAGATACCTAAAAGCCTCCCAAGAACCCTGTATTTTACCTTTATTATTTCTTAAACTTCTCTTTGGAGCGTTAAAGTTAGTAGAATCAAAGATGTAGAGGAATATGGAAAAAGGAATTAAGAATGTGCTCACCAGATTTACAGAAATGACTCAAATTAATAATTTAGAAATATAAAAATTGGATAAAATGTTCCACTAAATCTAGGTAATTATATGCACAAGTATAAGTATCTTTAAGGAATAAAACTGAAAAATATGAAATCTAAGTGAAGAATTAATTAAACATATTTGAAAATATAGAAGAAAGCTATCTGGGAGCTGAAATTTTTCTCATCCCAAGACATGATGCTGGAAATTATTAAATGCCAGAGAGTAGTTACTTCTGTACATTATACATAGTTAGATGTCATTGAATATTATGCTCATACGTTTTTATTACACTTAAAAATATGCAGATGTGACAAATTATTATCCATTTGAAAGTATTTGGGGAAACAATGATAAAGGCTATATAAAAAATCAGTTGGAAGGGAAATTATCTCTCAATGGTGTGAGATGAATTGGTAGCAGTGTGGTCTTTTTATTACACTTAAAAATATGCAAATGTGACAAATTATTATCCATTTGAAAGTATTTGGGGAAACAATGATAAAGGCTATATCAAAAATCAGTTGGAAGGGAAATTATCTCTCAATGGTGTGAGATGAATTGGTAGCAGTGTGGTAAAGGAACAGTTTAGACACTGTTTCTCACCAGTATTATACATTCAAAATTAATTAGAATTACGTATAAAAATCAAGTCATAGTAAAGGAGAAAATAGAGTTTAATATTTATAAACTTCTGAAGATGGAGATGGGAGTTTCAAACATTAGAAGACATACAGAAGATAAGAAAGTACAATGTTAGCAATTTTGAGTGTCTAATAATAATCTTAAATGTTAAAAGAAAAAAAGTCTGAGATAATAAGAGCAACCATAAATTAAGAGTACTGCTTATCGTAGAAATAACTCATAAAAAAAAAGAGAAGAAAAATGCTAAAAATCCAAGCCTTAAATGGACAAAAGACACGGCCGACAACTCACAAGATAGGGACTACAATTGTTTAAACAAGTAAATGTAGAATGTGCCAATTCAATGTAACCATAAGGGCAAGTAAAACTAAAAATAGATTTCATTTTAAACAAGTTTTCAGCAAAATTTAAAAAAAACATACAACAGGATGACATTTTCACAATAAATGCTAATGTAAATTGTCCTAGTCTTTGACCTCTTAATCTTATTACCAGAAGTCAATCCTAAGGAAATAATCTTCAAATGGAAAAAAGCTGGATGCCCAAAGTTACTCATCATGTTGTCATTTACAGCAGGGAAAAATCACAACTAGTGCTTATGAAAAAAGATTGTGAGAGTGCATGAAGGGTAGATAATGCTGATCTGTTGTGCTCTGTGGATTTCTTAATACAGAGCAGCAAACATTGCCAAACTCCATTCTACAATAATATTTAAGTCCAGTTGCTTTATGTTACAAATTAGTAAATGAAAATAATTAAGAAATATTAAGTTCTAAACAAATATTTCATCTGTGAAGTCAGTTAAATATTCACATTTATGAGCTTACTGAATACTTTAAAAAAATACTAGATTATTTAGCACATTGTTTTCTTTCTGGCTGTGAAATATTATCCACCTTTCCATTTTTGTTTTTAAAGGTGAACTTAACTAATGCTTTGTATGTGTGTTTTTCCTTGTATGATCACTATGACTAGTTCTCTCCCGTTGCATCTTGGTGATTAATATAAGCCTTTGAAAAGTATCCAAGAAAGCAATTATGTAAATATAGTCATTTTAATAGTATTTCAATCATAAAAATTGCATGTAGAGTAGGCATGAGAATACATAACTATTTAATATGAAGGAATTTAATATAGCTAGGCATTTAATACATTTTTGTTGATTTGAAGAAGATCATTGTACTTCATACACCTATGTTTGTTTTAGTTTTTTGTAAGCATTCACATTGTCCCTGTAATCAGTCTAAGGAGTAGGTCATAATTTTTGTGTCCCTATAGTGCTTTGTATGTACTATGACTTAATACAATTTTAAATAATTGATTAGGTGATTTGGGCCATGCCAAAGATCCAATCATTTATTTATTTTTTTTATCACAGACATGCAAAAGTAAGCAGCTTCTTAACATTAGCTTATGTCAGTAAAACCCAAAAAATATTTCTTAAAAATTAGGCTAGCCATTGAAGTAAAATATTGGTGAAACTGAAAGCAAAAACTGAAAGCAAGCTAATACTTATATGATTCCTTTAGTAGGTATATTATGAACTCAGGTAATATTAGAAGGAATACATATGATTTTGCTAGCTTATTTTAACCTGGTGGTTCTCATTTGTATTCTTCTTGTATAGATACATATTATAATCAGACTTTAAAAAACATGGTTGATAATAAGTTTCAAAATGCTAACCTCAGAGTTCTGTAAAAAAGTATTGTGTATGACATCTTGATTTGTATATATCAGTATTTTAGTGTATTAGTCCATTTTGTGTTGCTATAACAGAAATACCTGAGACTGGGTAATTTATGAAGGAAAGAGGTTTATTTGGCTTAGGATTCTGGGATAGCTGCATCTGGCATGGGCCTCAGGCTGCTTCTATTCATGGCGGAAAAGCGGCAGGCAGCTGGCGGGTATAAGCAGATCACATGGTGAGAGGAAGCAAGAGAGAGAGAGAGAGAGAGAGAGAGAGAAGGAGGAGGGGCTGGGGTCCTTTAAACAATCAGCTCTCGTGGAACTAATAGAGTGAGAACTCACTCACTACCCCTCCTCCCCCAGGGAGAGCATTAATCCATTCATGAGGGATCTGCCCCATGACTCAATCAGTTTCCAACACTTCCACATTGCAGATCAAATTTCCACATGAGTTTTGGAGGGGCCAACATATCCAAACCCCATCATTCCACCCCTGGTCTCCCAAAACACATGTCACTCTCACATACAAAATACAATCATTCTATCCCAACAGTTCCAAAAGTCTTAGCTTACTTGAGCACCAACTTAAAAGTCCAAAGTCCAAAGTTTCATCTGAGACCAAAAGCAAAAGTCCTTC
>NW_007734513.1:91723-92050 GCF_000696425.1 Galeopterus variegatus
ACGTTCTAGGGTCCTTGCGACTGCCCTGCTGCATTGGCTGTACTAGACGTTTCCTGCCCCATGATTCAATCATTTTCCAACACTTCTACATTGGAGATCCAATTTCTACGTGAGTTTTGGAGAGGACAACACATCCAAACTCCATCATTTAGCTTAGAGAATTATGATGAAACTTGTTATATAGTATTTGTGTATGCACATATATATGTGTGTGTACATCCCAATCTAACTGCCCCTTTAATATAATTCAAAGAAACACAGATATACTCTCTTGCTTCCTCTCTCCATGGGATCTACTTGTATCCGCTGGCTGCCTGCCACTTTCCA
>NW_007734514.1:0-38903 GCF_000696425.1 Galeopterus variegatus
TTCTCAGGGTCACGCTGTCTCCTGGCACGGCTGCTCCAGACCCGTCGCCATCTTAAAAGCCCAGACTGTTAGATTTTGATGATAGCCGTCACGTGTCCAGAGAGGCCTCTCTCAACCACATTATCCAAAGAAATTTTCCCTAGTAAGTTTCTGTAATTTGTTTTTTTTTTTTAACATTTATTTTTATTAAAAAGTATATGGTTTACTTCTTCCCGTGTTTCTTATCTCTGCTTGCAATGGGACTGGGTTTCATGGAAGCATGAGCTTGTTCATTTTTTTTTTTTTTTAACCACTGTTCCTTCTGCATTTTCAGTGACTTGCAGTTAGGACCAGCTCCATTAATTGTCATTGAGTGAAGTAATGAATAAAGAAGTACTTGGGGACAACAATCCAGATAGGCAGTAACTTAAGACCTTTCAGGTTTAGTGTGACATTGAGGTAGGTGAAATAAAGAGATAAAGCTAGACATGGGCAGGCAGCAGTTGCATAAGGGGACAAATTTTGATCAAGTTTCATCATTAGAGAGAATCAAGTAAGAGAAGCTGAAAAATATCCAAGGTAAGTATCATCAATGATATGAGCACCAGAAGACCTTGAGTAGACACCCACCCAACACTAAACCTTCCTGGTCTCCAAGTAGACCAACTCCTTTGGACATCTAGTAATGAAGATCTCTATTGGATCCATCCAAGGCTGAACTGTCTAGGTCTTAAAAGGCCATTTTTTCTATACTTTTCTACATTCTTCTCTCTGTTTCCCCATTGGTGGTGGTGACAGATAGCACTATAACCCAAATTTCTCAGTGTTGGAGGTCATGCGTGTGAACAGTGCTCCAGGACAATCTGTATTTGCCTGGCAGGTGAAGTTGAAGGTAAGAAGTTCACATATTCTTAATTAGGTCATGGCAGTGCATTCTGATACTTCATTCATCTTCCTTGTCCACTGCATTCATTCAGCAGGTTTTTGTTGAATGCTTAATACATGTTACGCTAATGTTCTCCACTCCCATCCAATAAAATCAAATCTTGGAAAAGTGGATAATATTCTGGACAACTTCTCACCCATCACCCCAGGACATTTGCTTCCAACTTCTGTCCCTCATGTGTCCCTTTATGTGTAGACATGTGTCCAAATCCTAAATATCATCCTATCTTTGACATGTGTCCCTTCACAAAGTAGACATCTGTGTCCACATACTAAATATCAAGCCACCTTTGATTCTTCCTAATTTTGGTTCTCCCCCTTTCTCATCCAAGAATTTGGAAACAAGACTTTTCTCATGGGTCTGGGCTTAATTTGTGATCCAGCCTCATCATCACCTATCAACTTGGGATAGGTCTTTTTATTTCATTATCTAGTCACTTCCGTACTCCACTTCTGCTTTGACCCTGTGGCTTCAGGGTGGTATTTCAATTTTTCACTGGGGTTGTTTTGTGGTCTGTCACTTGGCAACAGACAGTTTAACTGCAGGTGTGGTTGGTAACACTTATCTGGAGGGTAAAAACAAGGTTTTTACTCAGAAATGGCAGCATCATGACAATATGATGCTGTTCACTGTCTCCTGACCAGAGCCGACATAAAGATCAATCATGGCATTTTTCTGACTGAGGTAAATATGCTCATCTTTCTCAGGAGACTGAGACTCCTTGCCAAATGCCTTGTTCTTCCTGCAGATGAATGATGCCTCCTGGAGGATGGGAGAATCAAATCAGTCAACAGCCTCAGATTTCATTCTCATGGGGCTATTCAGCAACACATGGCCACACCTGATCCTCTTCTTTCTTATGGCCACCATGTTCACCATGGGTCTTCTTGGAAACACCATCCTGCTCTACTTGATTCTCACAGACTCCAGGCTCCACACACCCATGTATTTCCTGCTCAGCCAACTCTCCCTGTTGGATATTGGGTTTCCAGTAACCACCATTCCCAAGATGATGGCTGACTTCCTGCAGGGAGGAGGCTCCATCTCCTTTGGGGGCTGTGCAGCTCAGATGTTCTTCCTGATGCTGATGGGTGTCTCTGAGTGTGCCCTGCTATCCCTCATGTCTTACGACCGCTACGTTGCTGTGTGCCACCCTCTGCACTATCCTGCGCTCATGAGACGTCAGGTCTGCCTGCTCATGGTGGGCACTTCCTGGTTCTCGGGTGTGTTCGTGGCCTCCATCCAGACCTCCGTCACTCTTCATTTCCCCTACTGTGCCTCACACACTGTGGACCACCTCTTCTGTGAGCTGCCCGCCCTCCTGAAGCTCTCTTGTGCAGACACCTCTGCCTATGAGTTGGCGCTGTCCATCTCTGGGGTGCTGGTCTTGCTACTGCCCATTTCACTCATTGTCACCTCCTATGGCCTCGTGCTGGGGGCCGTTCTCCGCATGCACTCAGCAGAGGCCCGACACAAGGCCTTCACCACATGCTCCTCACACATCACCGTGGTGGGGCTCTTTTATGGGGCAGCCGTGTTCATGTACATGGTGCCAGGCACCTACCACAGCCCACAACAAGACAATGTGGTCTCCCTCTTCTACAGTCTCATCACCCCCACACTCAACCCCCTTATCTATAGCCTGAGGAACAGAGAAGTTCAACTGTCATTGGCCAAGGTCCTTCACAGAGCTGGCTTCAGGTCAATAAGATGACTGCATGGTGATGCTGGTTTTCCTAGGTACTCTCCTATACAGCTGAAACCTATCTCTCATTGGCAGTTGGGGTACAAGATTTACTACATGACCAGCCCCCTTCCTTCTCCCAGACTCCCTTTTTATTTTGTGGATTTGTAGAAAACAAACCTAGTGATTCCAATCACTTAAACAAGAGGAGGGATTTTTTTTTTCAGTCTTAAGTAGAAGAAAAATTTTACTACAAGAATGTCGATTCAACAACAGAGATGGATCTCAGCTTATGAATATTTTACCCACCCATTAGTGCCCTGCCTTATGCCCCATTCTTACACATTTCTGCACAGTGAGTGATGGGTCTGGGATCCAACCCCTGAAATCCAAGCAAGAATGAAGATCTAGGGACTGGTGCTGACAGTGATGCTCTGTAAGTTCCTCCCCTTCATGGTTCTTGGCAGTGTCTTTGCTTGGGTCATATTTATAGTTTTTACAGAAGTGAATGGCTGTCACTGAAGATGTCCCTTGCTGGTCAGTCCAAGCATGTGTAATTATCATGGTCTGAATTGTTATAGAGCTGTGATGTGATATGGTGAGGTCCACTCTTGTCCAGACATCAGGGCCATCTAAAATTGGATGCTGCCAGTTTAAAACTTTTATTGTCATCATCAATGGGTACAAGAGTTAAGATCACTCAGTTAATGATTTTAAGGAGAATGACACATTCCTGCTCTTTGCTTTGCAGAGATTTGTCTAATGTATCATTGGATTAAGAATCAGAGCCATTTATGCATAGAAAGGCTGAAGTAATATGTCACCCTAAGAATTTTGTATGGCAAGTGCCAACCTTTGAGGGTATGGTGTATTTCAGGGGAGAGCACTTTTGAGTGGAAGCATTTAAGTAATTGAACCACATTGTCAAGCTCATACTCAATCCCAAGCCTTATTTTCAGAGCTAGCTTGGACAAGTTATTGTAGGTATCAGGAATAATACATACAATGTGCTATACTACATTATAGTATCCCAGATGACCTATACTGAAATTTGTATGAGTGATAATCTTTTATTTGTAAAGCCACCAGAATTTTCTGTTACCACAGCATAGTCTCCCAAAACTCTATAAATACATGCTATTACCTTATTTACATATTAAGAAATTAATGTACATGGAAATTAGGTAAAATGCCCAGGTCACCCACTTAGGGAGTAGGGGACCTGGGATTTAAATCCAGTATGTCTGTGCCCATGTTCAACATCGCAATGCTCCCAGCTGGCATAGCCTGTGATAGGATTTGACCAATGAACATGCTCCAAGAAGAGACCAACTGAGCATGTGGAAGACTACGTTACACAACTGGGAACCACCCCCTTAGCTAAATATTCATTAGACAGTGAAACTATAAAAGCCAAATCCCAGCAGAAGGCAGGGCTGCTGCTCACTCTCCTGGAGGCAGCCCGCACTCTGCCAGTGGAGTGTGTATTTCTTTCTCTTTGTGTCAAACTTACTTTCATCGAGCAGCTGCTCACTCTCTTGAGCCAGTCTGCACTCTGTGAACTTTAAGTGTGTACTGCTTGCTGTTGTGCTAAACTTGGTGTGGGCCCTGCTCAGTCTCTGGAGCTAGGCTGCACTCTCTATGTTAAATCTATACCTCTTATGAATTACATTACCACCACCACCACTCCCCGCCATGTTCTGTAGCTTATCTCAGCCTACAAGCTTACTTCAGTGGTTGTTCTGAGTAGCTGGAGGCCACCTGCAGGTGGAGGTTCACCAGCATGACCCTCTGCACCTTCATTGACCTCCTTTGGAGGTTCAGGTGTGGACTTGACCTGGAGTGACTGGATGCAGGTCTCACCTCCCTGCCCCAGGTGCTGCACCTGCTGCAGCCACCACTGATCATTTAAATGATCCAAAGGCCCTCAGACCAGAATCAAAGTGAGAATGCAGCAAAATCACTACTTTTAACCTGTGCTCAATTAGGGGAAGAAAACTCTAAGGCACTTTTTTGAGTGTGTGTGGCTGCCCAGTACAGGGATCCGAACCCGGGAACTTGGTGTTATAAGGCTGCACTCTAACCAACTGAGCTAACCGGCCACCCTCAAGGTACTTTTCATCGTGTTATATAGAAACTGCTTACCCCAATCAGAAAACAGACACTGGCTAACTACTATCCTCACAACAAATAGTAAATTAATCAGAATTGAACCCTCCTCTGTATTACAGAATTTGCATTAATCTGATGCCCACATGAATGGAAATGGAAGACGATCACACGCTGGTACAAACTCGGCACCTCGTATAGAAAAGTAACTACCATCTTTATGACTGACTAAGTCCGTCTCTTCACCTTCCTTAAGGTGCGGAACCGCGGGCCTTTCCCTCCCTATAGCAGTGGAGGAGACTGTTTCTGAGACTCTCACCGGCATTCTCAGACTACGCCCCAGAAAAACAGGTGTCAGCACCAGAAAAAGAAGAGCAGATCTGAGACACCGTTCTTACTAACTAGAAGAAAAAAAAGGCCAACGGGAGACATTCTTTTATATTTACTGAAACTAGAAGCCCGAATAAAAAATGCCCCAGAAAAACAGGTGTCAGCACCAGAAAAAGAAGAGCAGATCTGAGACACCGTTCTTACTAACTAGAAGAAAAAAAGGCCAACGGGAGACATTCTTTTATATTTACTGAAACTAGAAGCCCGAATAAAAAAATTTTGAGGTCGTGCTGGAACACACCTGACTGTCCCCAAGGCAGATCACATCCGCGCCCAAGAACATCCCCCCAAACCGCCCCTGAGCCCCTCCTCCCGGCCGTCTCCCGGACCTCCCCACCCCAGCCGCTGTCACAGTATCGCCCGCGGGCCCAGGGTCTCGCGCTCCCGCCGCCGCCAGCTCCGGGGTCGTGTCCGCCCTTCAGCCCCACCCTGGCGGACTCGAGCACCCGGCCCCGCTCCCGGCTCTCAGGGCAGTCCTCCCCACGGGCTGCGAGCCCTGCAGGTGTGAGCGCCTGGGGAGCGCGGGGAGGCGGACCCGCTCACGGCAGGCAGTGACGCCCCGCCCCCGCGGCCCTGATTGGAGGGTGTTACGAACATCGGCGCTCCTGACTGGGCTGTTACCTGGACCCGCCCCCGTGGCGATCTGATTGGGCACTGCTCCGGGCACGCACCCTACCCTTTTCTGTGGGGTCTTTGATTGAACAACGTTCCAGACTCTGGCTCTCCAGTTCCTGCTCCCCACGCCAATGCCTCGATCGGACAGTCGCCCGGACCCGCCTTCGGGCCTCCTGATTGGACAGTTGTTCTGGCCCGCCCCAGAGCTCCTGATTGTTCCTGGGCACCGCCCCTCTCTCTCCTGATTGCGCCGCTGTCCCGGCCCCGCCCCCTGAACTCTGAGTGACAGGCGCGCCGTGAAGACGCGTGGTTGGCCCCGCCCACCCGGGGATGTTCGCGTTTGTGCAGAACTCGCTGCAGCTTCCTGGCTCCCCCTGCTCCGTCTTCCTCCTGGAAGCGTGGGCGCAGGTGTTCGCGGAAACTCCAGACTCAGTTTACCCCCTGAGCCACCCTTTGTCTATAACAAAAACAGACTGTGCAGGAGGGCCTGGGTCCTGCAGGGTCGGGGTGGCTGGGCTGAGTCTCTCATCTGAGCTCTTAAGAACAAGACCCTTAACAGTGACGTCACCACAAGCGAGGCGGGGTCCGCTGCGCGCGGACGCCCGACCGGGAGAGGGTCAAGGCCGCGACCCTCCCACCCCGTGCACCCAGTGCTTGGCCAAGTGTCCGCAGTGTCCCGGTTTTTACCCAGACTCTCTCAGCCTTCTGTCCTCCCCATGTTAGAGGACACACTCAGCTCCTGGCTGAGGCTGCCCCAGACAAGAGCAAAGCACTCAAAAATAAAGTTAGTGGAAAGGGAAGTCAGCTTCTGTTCAGGAATGCCAGTGACCTGAGGAGAGATGTTGGGCTAGCCCACCTCTCTGGAAAACATGAAGGAGAATGGCCAGGCCAAAGCCACCTCAAAGACTCAGGTATACTGAGGTGTTTTTAAAGGGGGTGTGAGGGAATGGAAGGTGGGACATGAAAAGCGGGAGGGAGGGGGACCTGAGCAGTGAGGGCTTCACTGAAGGTCTCAAGTGCAAGGTCTCACCACGACTCGGTCTGGTTTCTGCTCTGGCCTCTTTATGCTCAGTCAGCACAGCTTAATGGATGTCTACCTTGGTTTCCCAGTGTCTGGATAGTACATGCGAGTCTGCAGCTCCACGCTGGCTGGAAAACAACGTTAAGTCCGTGTAAATAATGTAATCTTGCCTTGTAACCAAGGTTCAAATATCAACTAACCGTTGGAAAAGATAAAATTCAGAGAAATGCATGCCAAGACAAAAAACTGTGTCCTTTTAAATTTGCTTACAGCCCATGCATTTTTAGGTCCCAACATGCCTTCAGTCCCGCTCACTTTAACACCCACATGTCCCTGGACTTTGGCTCGCCCCCCAGCAAGCCCTAGCGTGCTGAGCAAGCCCTCTTGTCAACTGATCCTGAAATAGGCTGACCATAGGGAGGCCTAAGTCCTGTTAAACCATGCTGATCCTGCAGCCAGCTTCCTCCTACTCATATGCCAGGCTTCCGCCTACTGCTTATCTCTCCATGCACAGAGAAGAAAAGCCTTTTTTTGTTTGATTTTGAGATGCTTGTAGATTTCTGAGATTGGAGCATTGTCTGTGTTGCGATGGTCTTTTTGGATAAAGTTCCTCCTTAATTAAGTCTTAATTTGTTTTTTGTTTGAAGTACTTTAGATCAGGAAACCCACTTTCTGAATGCTGGGTGCTGGGGGAAGATTGAAACCCCACAACCCTAGCCCACGTGCAGGAACTCTTCCCAGAACATTCACAGTACATCAGATGTGTTTTTTAAAATTCTCGGGTGCATATTTGACACTGGAAAAAAATTATGTCAGGTCAATTTTTGAATGAGGCCCTGGAGAGCTTTGAAATGTAAAAGGCTGTTATATCCCTAAGGCAATTGAATTCCTATTTTAGCTGATTTAAGAAAAACCAATAGTAGAGAGGAGATCCAAAGTCCTGAACAGAAGGAAATGATAGCACTTTGTAGTGATAAATATGCTAATAATCCTGATTTGATCATCACACATTGTACACCGGTATGGCTATTCAACTCTGTACCCCACAGATATGTATAACCAATTACATTTTCAATTTTAAAAAGCAAAAGCTAAAAATTAAATTATATGGGGATCATCTATGCTTCGAATGAGATATTTTTCCCGTTTGACTTCTATTTCTTTCCAATTTCCTTCATGGTTTCTTTGACCCACTGGTTGTTTAAGAATGTATGAGATTTCCACATATTTGTGAAATTTAAGTTTTCCTTCTGATACTCATTTCTAGTTTCCTTTCATGATGACCAGAAAAGATGCTTTGAATGTTACTGTCAACCTATATGACAAACAGAAGCTCTGGAAGAGAAAACAACATCTCTTTGGGAATAGGGCATTGCAATGGTAATACACATGCCATGTTAAACTATGTGCCTGTTGTGGGATGTGAAGGAAGAGAAAGGGTTTAAAGGAAAAATGATGGAGGTTTACATAATTGTTTGTGGATAATTATCCTTGGTTACAAGAATCAGCAGTAATGGTAATGCCAGTCTGAGGTTGGAAAGGCAGTTGCTGGGCAGTTGTCCTTTCAGAAGTATTTTTTGTGTATGGTTGTGAAGGCTCTGTGCAAGGTTGTGGTTTTGCAGAATCCTTTTGTTTTGGTTTGGCTTGATTTTTGTTTGTTTGTTTGTTTGTTTTCTTTTGCAGAATCCTTTCGATAGTTCTTGTTAACAGGATTTTGTGCATAAGAACCCATTTTTCATGGCCTTTCCTGGCCCTATTTGCCAGGGTTTTTAAAAAACACAAGTGATTTCATTGGGGGTTTGACAACTTTCACCATACCAATCTTTTAAATTGCATTAAAATTTGTTTTTTGGCCTAATTATGGGCTATCCTGTAAAACATTCTGGGTGCAGTTGATTGGAACATGTATCTGCTATTGTTGGTTGAAGTATCCTGTATATGTCTGTATGTCTATTTGTTTTATTTTGTTGTTTAAGTTTATTACTTCCTTATTTATCTTCTGTATATTTTTCTCCTTTTGTGAAAATGGAGTTGGAAGGCTCCAACTATTGTTGTAGAACAGTCTATGTCTTCTAGAATTCTGTTAATGTTGCTTCATATATTTTGCTTTTGTGTGTGTGTGTCTGCAGGTTTGTTTACAATTGTGAAAGATTCTTGATAAATTGACTTTTGATAGGTAAATAATGTTCTTCTTTGAGTCCTGTAATAGTATTTGACTTAAAGTTTATTTTGTATGAAATTGGTATAACTGCTCCTGCTCTCTTTAGGTTAATATTTGCATGGAATATCTTTTTTTTATTATTCTTTCCTTTACCACCTATTTGTTCCAGAGACCTATAATGAGTGTCTTGTAGACAGCATATACTTACTTGGACCATGTTTTTAAAATCTATTCTGCCTATTCTTCCTTTTGTTTGAAGAGTTTAATCCATTTCCATTTAAAGTAATTACTGATGAGGAAGGCCTTACTTCTGCCATTGTACCAGCTGTGTTCTGTATGTCTTAGGGTTTTTTTGTTCTTCCTTTCTTTCATTACTACCTTCTTTTGTGTTTAGTTGCTTTTGTGTAATAAAACATTTTGATTCTCTTCTCATTTATTTTTGTGTATCTTATATAGATATTTTCTGTGTGGTTACCATGGGGATTATATTTGATATTCTAAGTTATAGCAATATAACTTTAATTGATACCAATTTAAATTCAGGAGCATACAAGCACTCTATTTCTATACAGGTCCATCTTCCTTTATTGATGTCATAAGTAATATCTTTAACATGTGTGCCCAATATCATAGATTCAGAATTATTTTTAATTATTATTTTTTTTTGCTCATGTAGAAAACACAAAGCAGTTACAAATCATAATTACAATACTACTACCATTTCTTATTTCTCTGTGTAATTAGTCTTCTTGTAGATAGTTATTTTTTCATATAATTTTTTGCTCATGTAGAAAACACAAAGCAGTTACAAATCATAATTACAATAATACTACCATTTCTTATTTCTCTGTGTAATTAGTCTTCTTGTAGATAGTTATTTTTTCATATATTTCAGTTATTGTGTAATATATTTTCATTTCAACCTGAAGGAGTCCCAGTAGCATTTCTTGCAGGGTGTGTACTACTTTTCTCACTCATTGTCTGAAAGACCATACCAGTGAATATAGAATTCTCAGTTGTCAGTTGTTTTTGTTTTTGTTTTTCATCATTAAATATGTTAATCCACTGACTTTCGGTTTCCAAAACTTCTGAGGGTAAATGTAATAATTTTATTGAAGATTTCTTATATGTATTGAGTTGCTTCTCTTTTGCTGTTTTCAAGATTCTCTTTCTTTCTTTCTTTCTTTCTTTCTTTCTTTCTTTCTTTCTTCTTTTTTTTTTTTTTTTTGGCTTTTGACAGTTTGACTCTAATGTGTTTTAGCATGAGTCTCTTCAAGTTTACCCTTCCCAGATTTGGTGGAGTTTTTGGACATGTAGTTTCATTTACTTCATTGGGATAGGGGAATTTTTCAGGCATTATTTATTCAACTCTTTTTTCTGCTACTTCTCTATCTATACTCCTTCTGGAACTTCTCATGTATATGTTGGTCTGCTTGGTGGCATCCCACAGGTCTCTTGGGATCTGTTCACTTTTCTTCATTCTTTTTTCTTTGTATTTTAACACTCAATAATTTCAATTGCCTTGTCTTAGTTCACTGATTCTTTCTTCTACCTGCTAGAGTCTGCTATGAATCCATCTAGTGAATTTTTCATTTCAGTTATTGTACTTTTATTCTCTTCCAAAATTTCCATTCAATTCTATTTTATATTTTCTATCTTTATTAATATTGTCAATGTGTTTATGTACTGTTTTCCTGTATTTGTCCATATTTTCCTCTGGTTATATTTCAGTATATTTATGATACACATTTTAATGAATAAAATTCTTTCTTTCTTTCTTTCCTTCTTTCCTTCTTCCCTCCCTCCCTCCCTTCCTTCCTAGCAGCCCATTGTAAGTGAGAACATGTGCTATTTCTGTTTCTTTGTCTGGCTTATTTCACTTAACATAATTTTCTCCAGACTCATCCATGTCATTGCAAATGGCAGAATTTCATTCTTTTTAATGGCTGAGTAGTATTCCATTGTGTTATACCACATTTTCTTTTTCTAGTCATCCATGATGGATGCTTAGGTTGGTTCCCTATTTGGGATCCAAATCCTTGACCTGATGTAATCAACCCCATGGTGTAACCAACTGAGCAAACCAGCCAGCCTAGGTACACAATTTAAAGTTTTGTGTAGTTAGACTGACATCTGGGATTCCTCAGGGCAGTTTTCTGCCCACTCATTTTGTTTCTTTGAATGAGCCATATTTTCCCATTTCTTTGTCTGCCTTGTGATATTCTCTGGAAAAGTAGAAATCTGAATTTTATAATATTGCACTCTAACCAATTGGCCAGCTAATTGGCCAGCCAGAAATCTGAACTGTAGAATGTGGTAACTCTGGAAATCAAATTGTGCCACTTCCATTATGGGCTGTTGGTATTTATTTACTTATTTATTGTTGTTGGGTGTCTCTGTGCTGAGAAACAGCCTGAAGTGTAAACTTAAGGTCTTCTCTGGTCTTTTCTTTGTTGGGTCATTCCTTGGGCAGGTATGTTGACTTTCTAATCTCCCCCATATATGCTTTTGCATAGCCTCATCTTCAATGTCTGGTTCTCTGAAGGAGAAAAAGGAAAAAATGAAGGGGAAAATAAAAGGCACCAGGCTTTTACATTCCCTGGAAATCACTTTAGATGGAGGGGAAGGGCCTTCTGACAGTGGGGGGAGACTTAGCAACAATGAGTGTACCTCTTCATCTGCAGCTCTGTGAGCAGAAGCAGCAGTTATCAAGCAGAGTACTGATTCCCATTATTTGGAGGACAGGGTCTTTTTGCCAGCCTTGCTTCACACAAGCTGTGTGCATGCTGTTCCTGAACTTCATGCACAGTTGCTTGCCATGGAGCTGGGGGATGGGTAGCTGCCACTGAGCTAAGAGTTTCAATTGACCAAAATTAACAACAATTTACTACCCAGTCCTTTCCCTGGAAGTTGCAAGCCTTCTATAGACACCAGAGTTCCAAAATATCTACATCAGACACAGATTCTACGAGTGCAGTTGGGTGGGTAGAAAAATTCCTCTTGATTCTTATTGTGTCATCTTCCCTGTATCCTATATCCTGACTTTTTATACTAATACATTACTTTGTGTTTCATCCCACAGGTCACCTCCTTGGTAAGTGTCCTTCCTCTCACCTCAGTTACTCCTTCTTCTTTCTATGTGTGGATTATTTGCACTGTGCTTTTCAGAATCAGGTAAATCCAATCAAGGTTCACTGGCTTTATTGCTGTTTTCACCTATGAAGAACTAACTCATATAAATGACACCAACTTGAACAGTGCTACCTTTACTTCTAACAAGTTTTATGCCCTATATAAGAAAGTCCTCCAGAAAATTCCTTTGAGCTGTTTTCCAGGAAAGGAAAGGCAGAGAAGTTCCCTTTTATGATGAGGGCGTCATTGACATCCACACCCCCTCTCTGGGGTGTGGATTTCTCATGGTTGTGCTGAGACCTCCAGCATTTACAGCAGGTGATGGTCCATTTAAAATATTCTGTGTGTGTCCTCAGTGAGCAGGTGGTGTGACAGGTTAGGGAGAATGGAAGCAAGTAAAATGGACGTGGTGCTCACAAGCTATCCTCAAAGACAGATTCAGGTGAACAATTTTAAAGGAGGGACATGAGATAGCCAAAGGTGGATTCAGTCTGATTACGGTTAGACTGAAATGGAATTTTATTTTTCAGCGCTCAGGATTTAGCTACAGAAGTTTTCAGTGGTCAGTGGTGGTAAGAGTGGGGTTGAGAGAAAGTTTCAAATGGGTAAACTTCCCAGGCACAAAGCTCCTATGAAGGTCAGGAAGCTGCTGAAGCAGAGGAAAAAGGGGAGTATTCATATTTGAGTCATTATTTTCTATAACTGTAAATGTGAAAATAATAGTCTACTAACATCTTTGTTTTCTCAAAGGAATAATTATTTGCTAATTTTAAAAAACTATGTAAAGTATCTTGGAGTTTTTCTCTTCTACTTTACACATTAAACACAGGAGGAAAGCAGGATTCTGCTGGGTTTTATTCAAACAATAGGATTGATAGTGTTTTCCTCTTTAATTTATAACAGTTGGAGTGAAGGAAATGAAGTACCTGGAGTGTGGAGCAGAGGTCTTAGGCCAGTGACTCCAAGCTGAGGCCTGTCTTGAGTCAGCAAAGAAAGGGAAATGAAATTGTCTTTGGTGCTTCCTGGACAGCCTGGCCTCCACTGCAGGTGGCCTCCAGCTGCTGAGAAGAACTTCAGGAGGAGGGTTGGTATGGAGAAACTGCAGAGCTGTGGAAAGCAAAAGACCCACATGTAGATGCAGTTGTAGGTTCTGTCCTTTCTGTGGTCGTAAGTCTGTTTACCTTGTAACACTCTGTGAACAGCATTATGCTTTTGGCATGAATGTAGTTGCTGACATCAGATTGTAATTTGTATATGTGAAGCAAATGTGTTAAGGGCAGACTTAAGAGAAAAACTCTTTGGCTCGTCTCCCAGAGAGAGAGTTTATGAGTTTAATGGTTTATTTTGCTCATAACCTTAAACTGACTCTAGGCGAGAGTTTCCTGCTAGTGAAGATTAAGGGGTTGAAGGAGGAAGTGCTTCCACACTGTGACATGGGACAGGTGTGTATGTTGAACTCCCAGAGTTAAAACTTTAGGTGTACCTGACTCATCACCAGGCCTAGTCATCCTGGGTTTCCATTTCAGCTGTCAGAGTCTGGCTCCCATGCTTTGGAATATGTACACTTTCTGAATGTGTGTTTCCTTTTTTACTCTGGGTGCAGCTGGCTGCTTATCTGAGCTATTTCAAATCTTTGCTTTTTTTTCTTTTCTTTTTTGATTGGTTTATTGGCTATTCTCATCATATAACTCCAGTTTTTCCATGCATTTAATTTGTATTCTCTGCAAAAAGTAAATACATAAAATAAAAACCAAAAATAAAACATATACACACAAAAAATAAAGGCCCAAAATAAAAGAAATTAATTAAAGGGCTGGCCAGTTAGCTCACTTGGTTAGAGTGTGCTGTTATAATATCAAGGTCAAAGGTTTGGATGCCTGTACTGGTCAGCTGAGAGAAAATAAATAAATAAATAATTTTATTCTCTTGTAGTGTGTTCTCATTTATTTGGCTGAAAATGAGTAGATTGAGAGATCAGCTGTGAGGAAGCCTTGGCATCCCGTTCTCATTTATTTGGCTGAAAATGAGTAGATTGAGAGATCAGGTGTGAGGAAGCCTTGGCATCCCTCATCTCAAATTCCTGAGCCTGGAGGAGGTCAGGGGCTCCTTCCTGATTCAGTGGGAGCTGGCCAGGCCTGGGTGCCCCTCCTGCTCTGAGACCAGGGCTCGTCTCCGTTGGACGCTGAGTCTGGAATTCCCTGTGCACACTTGGGACCCTCCTCCAGGAATCAGCAGCAGGAAGGGCCCTCTGAGTACAGGAAGCAGCCAGGGTCAGCTCGGCAAAGCCTGAAGCAAGTTCCGCTTGAATGAAGACGTCCTCAGGCCAGGCCCAGGTGCTGACACATGGTGGAGACCTGGCCTGGGAAGGATTGTGCCAAGAACCTGTCACTCCGGTTCCCCTTAGCCCCCCTTTCTGATCACTTCTCCTGTCAGTCAAACCCGCAGAGGCGGGACATGGAGCACTGTCCAATCAGGGACGACCCCTAGAGTAGTAAGTAACGTCCATTTTCTCGCGTGGTTTTCCTTTCTGGCTTGGAGGCGGTTCAAGTCCCTTTCCGCTGCTCGCAGACACCCCAAGTGGCTTCGCCTCAACCTGCGTCCTGCTGTGATCTGCAGTGACCGCGGTTGCCGTAGGGAGGACGCTGGAACACTCTGAAATGGTGAGCGACGGCGTCTTCAGGGGACACCCCGACTCGGGCTGGCTGTGGGTTCTTGCGGGGGAGGAGCTGCGGTCTGTGGGGTCCTCGGTCTGTTCACCCCTGGGGTGGGACCTGTTTCCTCGAGTCTCCAAATGTCTGGGGAGCAGCGTCTCCAATCCGCGACCCTGTCCCTTGAGCCCCGCTCTTCCTAGGGCTGCAGTGAATCCCTGAATTTCCAAATCCCCCTCTATATGCCCGAGTGCCAGCTTTAGAACATTATTAACTATTTGTCCCCCCACGTTACATTTTCTGTTGGCTTCAGTGTTTTGTCGTTTTCCACGGACTAATACATTACTGCTTTTTACATACTATTTTCTCTTTGTGAACATTTCACGGGAGGAAAGCAGAAAATAACCATCTCACACTTAAACATTTTTGTGGCTGTCCAGAAAGTTCCTTAATAGCAGGCATTTTAGCAGAATGTCTGTGATATCCATGGGATTAGTAGTGATGGCCATCCTTTCATTTGTAATATCAGTAAAGTCTGTCTTCTCGCTTTTTCTTTAGTTAGCCTGGCTATGGGTTTATCGATTTTATTGATGTTTTCAAAAAGAAATTCACAAAACCAGCTTTCCCTCTATTGATTTCCTGTTTGCGGTTTCTTTGATATCTTTTCTAATTGGTATTTTTCTGTGCTTGATTTAGGATTATCTTGCTTTTTTATCAAGTTCCCTAAAGTGGAAGCTTAGATTATTGATTTTATATTTCTTTTCTACTGTATTCATTCACTGCTTTAAATGTCCTCTCTAAGCACTTCTTTTGCTACATCCCACAAATTTTGAAAAGATGTACTTTTATTTTTCCTTCGAAATGTTTCAATTTCTTTTGAAACATCTCTTTGACCTATGTATTATGTTGAAGTTTGTTGATTAATCTCCTATTATTTTGGTGTTTTCCAACTAATTTTCAGTTATTGATTTGCAATTTAGTTCCCATGTGGTCTGAGAGCATACTTTGTGTGATTTCTATGAGGGGTCTTCAAAAGGTTCATGGAAAGATTCATACTTTTAATTCTATTTTCCACCACCTTTTTGAAGTACCCTCATAATCTTTTAAGTTTGTCAAAGTATATTTTATGGCTTAGAATGTGTTCTATCTTGGTGACTGTTCCATGTGATCCTGAGAAGAATGTGTACTTTGCAGTTATTGGATGAAGTATTCCGTAAATATAAAATGAATTCATTTGATCGATGATGCCGTTGAATTCAACTGTATCATTAATGCCTTTCTGCCTGCTTCATCTGTCAATTACTGATAGGTGTATGTTGAAATCTCCAAATGTAATTTTGGATTTGTCTATTTTTTCTTGCTGTTCTGAAAGTTTTTGCCTTATGTAATTTGACGCTCTGTTTTATTTATTATTTATTTACTTATTTATTATTTTTTGGTGGTTGGCTGATACAGGGATTGAACCCTGGACCTTGGTGTTATCAGTACTGTGCTCTAACCAACTGAGCTAACCAGCCAGCCCCTTTTGGTAACATACATATTCAGGTGCATACATATTAAGAATTGTTATGTCTATTTGGAAAACTGACTGCTTTATCATGATGTAATCCCTGTGTCCCTTATAATTTTCCCTGATATAAAAGCCTGGTTAGTTTGAAATTAATACAGCTACTCCGGCTTTCTTTGGATATTAGTGTTAGGATAGTATATCTTTCTGCACACACTAATACTTAAATCTGTATGACTTTATGGTTATATTATTTTTAAAATATTTATGTATTTGCATATTTTAAGTTGACAAAAATCGAGTATATTTATCTTATAAAACATGACATTTTGAAATATGTATACATTATGGAATGGTTATATCAAGCTAGTTCACATATGTATAAACCTCACTTTATCTTTTTTTGTTGTGAGAACACTTCAAATCTATTCCCTTCATTTTCAAGAGTGTAATTGTATTAGTCCGTTTATTTTGCTTATAACAAAATACCTGAAACTGGGTGATTTATAAAAAAACGAAATTGGTTAGTTTCTGAGGCTGAGAAGTCCAAAGTCCATCTGGTGGTGGTGACAGTGACCCAGGGGTATCACACTGCAAGATGGTAGAAGCAGAGAGAGAGAGAAAGACAGACTCTCCTCTTCTTTTAAAGCCCTCAGAACCACACCCCTGACCACCTTTTATAATCCATTCACTCCTTCATAGTCCTACAATCCAAATACCTCTCTAAGGCTCTACCTTTCAATTAACAAAATAGGATTTCCCACCCTCTTAATGGACACAGTGGGGACCAAGTTTCTAATACATAAAACTTGGGTGACACAGTTCAAGCTTCAGGGAGTTTTGGGGGGACACAATTCAGTCCACTACAATAATATATGTATTCTTAGTAATTGTAGTCACCATTTGTATACTAGATCTCTCAAACTTATTTCTTGTATCCACCTGAAATTTTGTATCCTGTGATCAGCATTTACCCATCTTCCTCTCTCTGATGTCTTTATATTTTTTGTAGGAAACACAGAGTTGGAACTGTTTTTCATTCTACTGTGTCTCTGTCTTTTAATTGGTATATTTTGATAATTCACATTTAAAGTAATTATTGATATAATTGTATTAATATGTATGATATTTGTAACTGTTTTTTATTGGTTGTTGCTCTCTTTTTAACTTGCTCTCTTTTTCTGTCTCCTCATTTTAATTGAGCGTTCTATGTGATTTAATTTCCTTTCCTCTATTAGCATATCAAGGATACTTGTCTCTTAATTTTTTTTAGTGATTTCCTAAGAGTTTGCAATATACATTTACAACTAATCTAAATTCACTTTCAAATAACATTATAGTTGTCCCTTGGTATCCATGGGGAATTGGTTCCAGGACCTCATGAGGATACCAAAATCCATGGGTGCTCAAGTCCCTTATATAAAATGGCGTACATGTTCCCTTATACAAGTAATCTCAGATTGCTTATAATACCTAATACTAATTACTTGTAATACTTAATCTCTAATTCCTTGTAATAGCTAATGCAATATAAGTGCTATATAAGTAGATGTTATACTGTATTGTTTAGGGATTAATAACAAGGGGAAAAGTGTGTACATGTTCTGTACAGACACAACCATCCATATATTTTGTCACATAATTTAGGTCCATTCATGGTTGAATTCAGGGATATGGAAATCACAGATACAGACAGTATACTGGTTCAAGGGCAATGCAATTATATGAAAATACTTCATGGGAAGATTCATATTATTTTTTAAATTCTGTTTTCTGCAAACTTTTTGAATTACCCTCTTATAATAGAATGTTCCCAATTCCTCCCTCCCATTCTATATAAAATTTCTGTCATTTATTTTACCTGTAACTCTATTTTTTTGAGATGGCTTATCTCAGATCTATTTCTATTGATGAGCTATCTTTTCCAGTCTTTCTGAGTTCTTTGTGACTTTTTTGTTGTTGAAAAGCAGATATTTGAATATTATAATGAGGTAACTTGGGAAATCAGATTCTCCCCTTTTCCGGTGTTTGCTATTCTTTTTGTTGTTGAAGGCTGGACATGTCTGTTATATAACTTTTACAAATTATTTTTTCAGAGACTGCGTTTCTTCTCATGTGTAGTCACTGAAGTCTCTGTTCCTTTAGCTTGTGTTCAGCCAGTGTTTTGACAGAGATTTCTGAATGCCAGGAGCAAGAAAAGAAAGGGAAAGAAACAAAAACCTCACCTCTTCCTGTCTTTGCAGCTGGCTATGTGCTGGAGCATTCCTTTAACACTTAACCAGGCTGTTTAAAACTCTGCCTCAGCCTTCAGTTCCTGCTACACTGAGCCTAGAAATCAGCCAGTACTGAGAATTAGGGTCTCCTCAGGTGTTTTCTGAAAATGTGGTTTTTTTTCTGGACATGCATGAGTCTTTCTTCGTTTCCAGTATACTTTGCTGCTTTTGAATACCCTTATTTCTGAGGAAAAATTTCTCTCCAGCTTTTCCTCCCAGTTTTTAAGTGGTCTATTATATGTCTCAGCTGTGAACAGTTGTTCCAGGCAGCTGCTGGCTCATCCTTCATTTACAACATTTCCAAGCAATTCCTGCCAATTTTCCACTCCGATTGACTTCTGCTTTAGACAAAATGGAGAAGAGAGTCTTGTGTCAGACCTTCTTATAGCTCCCAGACTGACTGAAACATAAAGAAGCAATAATTTGCAAATAAGATCTGCTGTACTCCCTCTGGAACCGGTGACCAGTGTCCCACACTGAGAACAGGGGCTGAGCCTGTCTTGAAGTCTGGCACTGAGTTGGAGAGGGATTGGGGCAAGGAAAGTAAAAACTTCCCAAGTCTTTCCTACCATATTTCACTTGCGTTTTTTTTTTTTTTTTTTTTTTGTCTTTTGTCTTTTTCTGTGTCCGGCAACGGATCGCAACCCTCAGTGTTGCCCCCGTACCGGACCGGGGACCGGCAACGGGATTGCAACCCCCGGTGTTGCTCCCGCGCCTCGCTCAGCCAGTGAGCGGGAACCGGTCTGTATGTGGGATCCGAACCCTCGGGCGGGAGCGCCGCCGCACTTCCCAAGCGGCGCACTTATCCAGTGCGCCACCGGGCCGGCCCTCACTTGCGTTTTTCTTGACTCTGCATTCACATGCTGGCTGTTAACTTTTGACAGTTTTTGTGAATTTTGACAAAGTTATTCTGACAGTTCTGCTTGTTTGTCTGTGCTTCTGTCAAGGGTTGAATGTTTGGAGGCCTGAATGTTTGGAGTGGCCTACTCTGCTATTTTGCTGACCTTTCTCCCCCTGGACTCTCAGTTATATTTCACAGATCTGAATAACTCTTTGTGTCATTGTTACACTTGATTATTGCTCCTTTGTAGAAAATTTTGAAATTATGAAGTGTAATCCCTACTTTACTCTCTTTCAAGATAGTTCTGGTATTCTGAGTCTCTTGTGGTTCCATATGAATTTTAGAATCAGCTTTTCCATTACTACAAGGTAGTCACCCCTTCTTCTGATAGGGATTGCATTGAATATCATTTAGGGGGGTATTGCCATCCTCATAATATTAAGCCATCTGATCCATGAAAATGGCATAGTTTTTCCATTTATTTAGGGTTTTTTTCAGTTTTTTTTTTCAATAAGTTTTATAATTTTCAGAGTATAAGTTTTACATTCTTTAAAAATTTTTATTTCTATATGTAGTCATGCACTGCATGAGGACCTTTGGATCAGCAATGGATGGCATATATAATGGTGGTCCCATAAGTTTCTCTAAGTACACTCTGATTTTTGCCCAACCACAAAATCACCTAATGGTGCATTTCTCGGGCCATCTCCCTTCCATTAAGCTACACATGACTATATTTTGGATGCCATTGTAAATATATTTGTTTTCTTAGTTGCATTTTCAAATATTTCATGTGTATATACATATAATTGGTTTTGTATAAGTAATTCCCCCTCATTCAAAGTTTCACTTTGCACAGTTTCAGTTACCTGTAGTCAACCATGGTTTGAAAATAGTAAATGGAAAATTCTAGAAATAAACAGTATATAAGTTTTAAGTTATGTGCCATTCAGCATAGCATGATGAATCTCCAGCCATCCCACTTTATCCTGCCAGGGTGGTTAATCATCCCTTCATCCAGCCCATCTACACTGTATGCACTACACACCCTTTAGTCACTTAGCAGCTGTCTCAGTTCTCAGATTGACTTGCAGTATGTCGGTGACTGTGCTCAAGGAACAGTTCCAGTGTATAAGAGTAGTGATGCTGGTAATCTGAATATGTCAAAGAGAAGCAGTAAAATGTTTTAAGTGAAAAGTTAAAAGTTCTCACCTAATAAGGAAAGAAATAAAATTATATGCTGTGGTTGTTAAGAGCTACAGTAGAATAAGATATTTTGACAGAGAGCACATCACATCACTTTTATTACATTATATTGTTAAATTTGTCCTATTTTATTATTAGTTATTATTGTTAATCTCTTACTGTGCCTGACTTATAAATTAAAATTTATCATAGGTATTCATGTATAGAAAAAATATGATATATATAGCATTTGGTACTATCCTCAGTTTACTGGGGGTCTTGGAATGCATCCACAAGGGATAAAGGGGTGGGGGGGTGCTAATATATTAATTTTGTACCTCCAAACTTGGTTAAATTGATGTATTATTTCTATTAGATTTTTAGTGGATTCCTTAGGATTTTCTATATTCAATATCATATTACATGTAAATTGAGATAGTTTTACTTCTTGTCCAGTGTGAATGTCTTTTATTTTTTCCTATCCTAATAGCTTTGGGTAGTATATTTGATACAGTGTTGATTAAAACTGGGAAGAATGTTTGTTCATTCTTGCTTTCGTTCTGCCTTCTAATTGGGGAAAGAATCCTGTCTATCACCATTACGTATGCTCTTAGCTGTGCATTTTTCGTAAATGACCTTTGTCAGCTTGAGGAAGTTGCCTTCTGTTCATAATTTGCTTCGTGTTTTCTTCTTTGGCACATTGTTGAATTTTGTCATGTCTGTTTTGTATCTATGGAGATTTTCTGTGATTTTTCGTTCTTTTTCTAATGATATGATGTATTACACTAATTGACTTTGGGAGTGTTAAAACAACCTTTTATATGTGGAATAAAACCTACTTGGTGGTGATATATAATCCTTTTATATCTGTGTCTGATACCAGGTTTTTACTAGTTTGTTGAGGATTTTTGTATCCACATTTATAAAAAATTCGTATGTATTTTTTTTTTTATTGTGATCTCTTAGTCTGATTTTTTTATCAATCTAAAACTGGCCTCATAGAATGAATTGGAAAGTGTTCACTCCTGTTCTGTGATTTGAAAGAGTCTGTGAGGAACTGGTATTAATTTGTTAAATGTGATAGAATTAAGCAGTGAAGGTGTCTAGGCTGTGGTTTGTTTTCTTGTTCATGTGGTTTGTCTCCATGCTACATTTGAAAGTGCTCCCATATTTTAATTTTTTTTCAGTTTTCCACAGACCAATAAACAGTTGTATTTTGTGTTCTATAACAGAATACCTGAGACTTGGGTGATTTAAAAAGAAAAGAGGTTCATTTGGCTCATGATTCTGGGGTACCTGCAACAGACATGGGACTCAGGCTTCTTCCACTCATGGTGGAAAGTGGCACTCTGTGGATGCAAGAAGATGACATGGTGAGAAAAGGAGGGGAGGTGCCAGACTGCTTTTAACAGCCAGCTCTCTTGGGGACCTATCCATACCAGGGAGAGCTCTCTTACTCCACAGGGAAGGCATTAATCTATTCATGATATTAAATATAGAATTTATTGCATACCATTCTGGAGGCTGGATGCTGGGAAGTCTGAAGTCCAGGGAACACATCCAGTGAGGACCTTTTCCTGCTGGACACCCCATAGCACTGCAGCATAAGGAAAAATGGCGGAGCAAGAGAGAGAGAGCTAAGTTTCTCAGTTGCTCTCCTTTTAAATCTATCAGAACCACTCCTTACTCGATGAATAGATCAATCAATTCACAAAGGCATAGTCCCCACAATCCTATTACCTCTTCAAGACCCCATCTTTCAATGAAGATAATTGTATTTCCCAACTTCTTAACAGTTACAGTGGGGATTAAGCTTCAGTGATTTTGGGGGGTACATTCCATTAACAGAAGTTCATTAGGGACATTTGTCATAAGTCTACAGGTTTTCTATTTCTTCATGACTCAGTCTTGGTAGGTGATGTGTTTCTAGGAACTTATTAACTTCATCAGTGTTATTCAGTTTGTTGGTGGACTGCTAGAGAACTCTTAAATAAGTTGTGAGGCATGCAGCACATTCATTCTTGTTCTGCCATCGTTATACATGAGCCCTATTGACGTGACAGTGAGGTGTGGGACTAAGGGGTGTCACTATGACTTGGTCTCATTTAAGAAGCTGTGTCTCTGGGTTGTGACTTTCATGAGTACTTCTTGTTCTCACCACTTATTTTGAGAAGAATAGATTTCTGTATGCACATATCAAAATGGCTACTTTTTCCCTTTTCCTGCTGGAAGCTTTCTTGTGAGAACTGGTAGGGTTCCTGGAGGTAAATCTCCCAAATTAATGGGGAGACCCTAAGTTTGAGCCTGTGGAATTTTTACCTCTCTTACTTGTTCACACTCAGTCTTCAGTAATTCATCAATTACAGGTTAGGTTTTCCTACCCTGGTCCTGCTTCTCACAGAGGTTTGTGCTCATGGGTTTCTGTTCCAATGAGTAATGATTATCTTATCAGCTATATTGGTAGGGTGTCTCACAACATCCGTATCCCAGATACCATCAACAGTCAAACTTTGTGAACAAGCATTTCTAAGGATACGTAGCCTCAGGACTGCTAATGTTAACTTTCTTCTGCACAGTAGGTAAAAGGACTTTATAACAACAGGTGGTGTAGATCCACTGTACAAAGAGACAGTAGGGGTGACTCAGCAGTACATGTAACTCTCTAGACTCAAACATGAGAGGCATGTTCCTGTTCTGCTGTTGCTTTACCCCATAGTTCAGTTCTAGCATCAGGATTGCTGTGTGGGAGGAAGTGATTATAGACAGAGTAATAATCTGATGTCCAGGTCACAGAATAAATGTTTTGAGATCGCATCATGTGAACTTCTTAGGCATTGAGAGTAGATCCCCAGTGCTGTCAGTCTCAAACTTCCTCTATGTATGTGGGGTGTTTCAGGACTCAGTGACCTTTGAGGATGTGATCGTGAACTTTACTTTGGAGGAATGGGCTTTGCTGGATCCTTCCCAGAAGAATCTCTACAGAGATGTGATGCTGGAAACCTTTAGGAACCTGCTTTCTATAGGTAAGGATGACAACATTCTTTCACTTAATCAAGGAGAGAAAAGTGTTTCTCTTTAGTGCTGTTGTATGATTTGCAACACAGAAAGGAATGCTTTGTTGAATAAATCAAGCATGGTCACACTATACCACGAACTTATAATCTAATAATTTTTCTTTAATTGTGTAATAATTTGTAATTATTTTTCTGGGTCTACATTTTAGGAAAAGAATTGGAAGACCAGAACATTGTAGATCAGTACAATAATCCCAGGATGAACCTAAGGTAATTTGCACTCACAAGAGAAAGCAATGTCCCTGGAGAAAATCTTGGTATGACAGGAAATTTAAAAAAAACAAACAAAACAAAAGAACCCGACTTTAAATTTAGTTTTAGAAAATTTTCCCAGTAAATATTATATTTAACTGTGACATACATAGTCAATGGTGGCAAAATAGTTTCCTTGGAGACAGTATTAAGAAACCCCATGTGAATATCACTAATTTGGTTATGGTGTGATAGGGTCATCTTTAAGAGCATTCAATCCATTCATGTTCAAAGAATTCAGCCAGGGCATAAAGCCTACACTTTCTCTGATAATGTTAAAAATATAAGCCCAGTACCTACTAATAAATATAAAATCATTAATAAATAAATTTTTAATAATGTGCTTCTCATATTTTACAGCAATTATGTGGTAGAGAGAGTCTGTGAAAATGCAGAAGGTAGTCAGTGTGGAGAAATCTTCAGCCGAGTTCCAGATTGTCATCTGAACAAGAAAACTCCTCCTGGAGTAAAACCAAGTGAAAGCAGTGTGTGCAGAGACACTTTCATGTGTCCTTCATCCCTTAATGGGCACATCACAGTTCACACTGGACACAAACCATATGAGTGTCAGGAATATGGTGAGAATCTACATAAATGTAAAGAATGTGGGAAAACCTTCAGTTGTCACCACTCTTTTCAAATACATGAACGAACTCACACTGAAGAGAAACTGTATGATTGTAAGCAATGTGGGAAAACCTTCATTTCTCTCAAAAGCATTCGAAGACACATGATGCTGCACACTGGAGAGGCACCTTATAAATGTAAGGTGTGTGGGAAAGCCTTTGCTTATCACAGTTTCTTTCAATTACATGAAAGAACTCATACTGGTGAGAAACCCTATGAGTGTAAGCAGTGTGATAAAGCCTTTGGCTGTTCTAGTTTCCTTCGATACCATGAAAGCACTCACAGTGGAGAGAAGCCCTATGAATGTAAGGAATGTGGAAAAGCATTCGTTTGTCTCAAAAATGTTCAAAGTCACATGATAACACACATTGGAGATGGACCTTACAAATGTAAAGTGTGTGGCAAAGTCTTTGGTACTCCCAGTACATTTCAAGGACATGAAAGAACTCACACTGGAGAGAAACCCTGTGAATGTAAGGAATGTGATAAGGCATTCAGTTGTTCCAGTTCTATTCAAGTACATGAAAGAACTCACACTGGAGAGAAGCCCTATAAATGTAAGGAATGTGGTAAAGCCTTTAGTTTTCTCAGTTCCATTCGAACACATGAAAGAACTCACACTGGAGAGAAGCCCTATGAATGTAAGGAATGTGGGAAAGCCTTCATTTCTCCCAGAAGCGTTCAAATGCACATGATAACACACACTAGAGATGGCCCTTATAAATGTGAGGTGTGTGGGAAAGCTTTTGGTTTTCCCAGTTCATTTCAAAGTCATAAAAGAACACACACTGGAGAGAAGCCCTATGAGTGTAAGCCATGTGGTAAAGCCTTCAGTTCTTCTAGTTCTCTACGATATCATGAAGGCACTCATAGTGGAGAGAAAGAGAAGCCCTATGAATGTAAGGAATGTGGGAAAACATTCGTTCGTCTCAAAAGTGTTCAAAGACACATGATGATACACACTAGAGATGGTCCTTATAAATGTAGGATATGTGGGAAAGCCTTTGGTTTTCCGAGTTCATTTCAAAGTCATGAAAGGACTCACACTGGAGAGAAACCCTATGAATGTAAACAATGTGGTAAAGCCTTCAGTTGTTCCAGTTATGTTCGAAAACATGAAAGGACACACACTGGGGAAAAACCCTATGAATGTAAACAATGTGGGAAAGCCTTCACTCGTTCCAGTTCTGTTCGAAAACATGAAAGGATTCATTCGAGAGAAACCATATGAATTTAAGGAATGTGAGGAAGCCTTCAATTCTTGTTCAAGTGTTCAAAAACATGATACTGCACACTGGAGATGAACCTTATAAACCTAAGGTGCGTGGGGAAGCCTTTGATCATTGCAGTTTATTTCAGATACATGAAAGTACACGCACTGGAGAAAAACCTTGAATAAAGAATGTGGGAAAGCTTTCATTACCACACAACCTTTCTAGCATACATGAGAATGCATTGTGGAGAGAACTGATATAAATGTTAAGTGTGTGGGAAAGCCTTTAATCATGGCAGTTCAATTCAAAGCCATAACAGAACACTGAGGGAAGAAACCTCTGAATATGAGCAATGTGCAGGAGTCTTCAGTTGGCCCATATATAAGAATGCACACTGGGTCAAACCCTGTAAATGTGAAAAATACAAGAATGTTTTTAGTTTTTAATAAATACTTTTATGTCATGTGATGACTCCCAATGTGGACAAATTCTATAAATATAAGTAATGGGAAGATCCTGATGCAACCTAATAGGTGTAGACAGCTCCAGAAAATATATAGTCTGAAGGAAGTGTTCTGAAACTTATGTTTTTATCAGTGGCTCCTTTAAGTACCTCTCTGGACTCTGGATTACTTATTCTTCCTCTAAAAAACAAACATTGAGCTGGCAATTTTGTAAGTACTGTTTGGACATGAGATTCTGGGGCTTGAGACTTCTCATTACTTTGGGCCACCGGTGTTTGTGGGGTGTCTGTTTAACGTCTTCAGAGGATATTAAATTACCTTTTATATTTGGCATTATTGTTTTCATGTCGTAGAGTTCAAGTGACACAATATGTCATGTGTCAACATGGGGTTCCTCCTTTTTTGAGAAAAAGTTTAGGTCATCTGCACGGTGCTAGCCCATCATGGATTTTTCCTGTAAATACAGTGATGTCTGTGCAAGTCCACTGTGCTTTCCCATTTGAAACACCAAATGAGCTGTGTTTAGAGGTCAGTTATCCAAGGAAAAGAATCAAGGTGAGTAGCAGACAGCAGTTATCATTTTGAGTATTGTCCTAATTGTGTGAAAATGAAGTATATTTGACATCCTCAAAGCAAGAAATTGTTGATGTCTTTTCAGAAGAGGAGCAGTTGGAAGCTTTGTGTTTCAGTGATCCACAAAGCCCCACGTTCATTTTGCTGTTCACAGGTGTCTATTCTATATGCTAAGATGTTAGCACATGTTATGAAGAGGGAGGGAGAGGAGTAACAGCTTGTGTTTTGTTAAAGAACAAAGGAAATCCAGTCATTGCTCATTCTTTTTTTCAGTTCTTCTGTTGTCTTTGCTCTATAGAGATTAGTCAGTTTCTTGGTTCTTAGTATCTCATTTGGTCCTTCCTCCAAATCATGTCTTCCATCTTACAAAGGAAGAAAGTTAAGCACAGGGAGCACAGGGACTTACCAAAACTCACATAACTCATAATAATGGAGTTTCTCTGTGATGGCCGGATGTGTCACCATGTTTAATACTTTTACAAATGTGGCATCAAATGTGACAAACGGGAGCCACAAGACAACAGAGTGTTTTCATTTATCTAATATGCTAGTAAACAGAAAGGTATAGAGACATAACATATCAGTGGTTGGGGTGGAAGAGTTCAGTACAAGGGGGCATCACAAGAGTCTTCTCATGGTGATTGAGTGTTCTTCAGTTTGGTGGTGACATAACTATACTCCTGTGGAGACTCACAACTACACTTAGTATGTGCAGATATTGAAAATAAAAAAAATGCTTTCATGTGCTAGGAGAATGTTAAACTCTCTGAAGCCTTGATTTTTTCATATACAACACTTCTTTCCACCACTGTGGAATCATTCTTAGGAAGAGATACAAGACTGAGGAAGAAGGAATCAGGGCCCAACAGGCTTCTCTGGAAACCCCTTCCGATGTTGGGAAACTCTCTCCGACCTCACCTGCCCATACATCACAAACATCTAAATAGAGGTGGGGGCCTTCTATAGTCTGTTCCTGAGTTCACATGAGGTGTCTCTGGTCAGATCTTTGGGATCTCTGTAGTTCTAACATATAGAAATTCTTCAATAGTTTTCCACAAGAGCAGTCCCCTTGGGGGCATATTGTCTTGGGGAATCAGCATCATGTCTTTTCAGGACCAGACTTTGGCCATTTCCAGTTCTACATTTTCCATCTAAACCCCCTTCTCTGTGCTTTCTTGCTGGGAAACATCTTTGGGTATTCACACCCACACCTTTCTTTGGAACACTTCTCTGGAGCAAAAGTGAAGTGGTGGAGTAAACAGTGGCAGAACCCACAACCCCTGCAGTCCCAACCACATAGTCATCAGCTCAGCAGCCACAAGCACAGTCACACCAAATTTCACACCTGAAAACTATCCCAGGGCTAAGTTTCCTCCTTTGCAGTATTTTGTAGCGTCCTGTGAGTTTTGAAATGTTGTGTTTTCATTTTCATTCATCTAAGTATTTTCTAATAGTCCTTGTTAATTCTTCTTTAAACCCTCTGTTGTTCAAGCAAAGGGTTTTTTATTTTCCAAAAATTTGTGAATTTTCAGTTTTTTTCTTACATATTTCAGAGTTTATCCTCTTACGGCCAGAAGACATACTTTGTATGATATCTATTTTTATTTTTTACTCTATCAATGATTAATTTTTATTTTTTATTTTAATATTTTAGCAATATATTTATATTTTTATGATAAGATGTATATTTACAATTTTTATTTTATTTCTTATTGTTCGTCTTTTAAAAAAAATCTTTTCAGAATACTATCCTCACTAGTATTCATAATAGTACTGGATGTCCTGGTTAGAGTAATTAGGGAAGAAAAAGAAAAGGCATCCATATTGGACATAAATAAACAATCCCAGTTCACGGTTTATATGATGTTTTATGTTGATACCCAAAGGATTTCACACAAAATATCCAGAGTTCATAAATGGATTCAGCAAAGTGGCAGGAGAGAAAAGCAAACATGCAAAAGTCAGTTTCATATCTATCCACTAGCACTGCACAGTCCAATCACTTCCTTGGCAGAGTCAAGCAAGCTCCTGGCCAGAAAAGGCAACTGGAAAATCCCCAAAGTCAAAAGCCCAGTTCTCCTAGGACAGAGTAGCAGTCAGTGACCAAACTCTCACTGTAGATGCACATGACATATCCAGCCTCAGGTTATGTGTCCACAAGAGTGAAGGGTGGAGTCTTTCCCTGTCAGATTCTACAGAGAGTCACTTGGATCAGGGAAGAGACAACAATGAGAGCTAGGTGCTTCTGATGCCAGCCACTGCCTCCTCCTCTCTCAAAGGCCAAATCCAGAGTCATAGTATTGGCCAAAGAGTAAGAACCACCATCAAACTGACTCCATGTGGTTTTTCCACAGGAAGCAGGTGGCTGAGTTGGGACAGCCAGTGAAGGGTAAGGGACAAAGGAAGCACAGGGTCATGTAGATGACCAGGATGTAGCTGAGAGCCTGGGTGTTAATATCCCAGGGACCACCAGCAAGGGGACGTAGAAGAACAGACCCAAAGTGTGTTCAGTAATAAGCCAGAATGCCACACTTCTGGAAGGCGGAGTCCTGATGCTTTGGCATTTACTATTCTGCATCTGATTAGAAAAGTAAACTACAGTTTGTGAGTTTCAGCACTTTAGAATCAAAAATTATTTTGGAAACCTAGGACTCACTGTTCTGGAACTACATTCAAGACACAGAGCTACAAATAGCGAACAGCACAAAGATTTTCAAGATACATGGATTTCAACCTTTCTTATGAGGTTTTCAGTGGAACCCAGATTACAGCCCTTCCTCTTTGGGCTGTTCCTGTCCACGTACCTGGTCACCTTCTTTGGAAACCTTATCATCCTGGCCATCATCTCAGACTCCCACCTCTGCATGCCCATGTACTTGTTCCTCTCCAGCCTGTTCTTTTCTGACATTTGTGTCGTCTCCACCACTGTTCCTAAGATGCCGCTGAATATACAGACACAGCAAAATCATAACCTATAAAGGCTGCATCACCCAGATGTACTTTTTTATGCTGTTTGTACTGTTAGAGAACATTTTCTTGGCTGTGATGGCTTATGACAGGTTTGTGGCCATCTGTCACTCCTTGCACTACACAGTCATCATGAACCCTAGGCTCTGTGTGTTTCTGGTTCTGGTGTCCTGAATCATGAGTGCCTGAATTCTTCATTACAAAGAATGGCATTACGGCTGTCATTCTGTACAGACTTGGAAATCCCTGACTTTTTCTGTGAACTTTGCCACGTGGTCCACCAGGCCTGTTCTGACACTATTCTTAATGACATGGTGATATATTTTGTAACAGGGATACTGGGTCGTGTTCCCCTTGATGATATCCTTTACTATTCTTCTAAGATAGTTTCTGCCATATGTGCAATCTCGAGAGCTCAGGGGAAGTAAAAAGTATTTTCTACCTGTGCATCTCACCTCTCAGTTGTCTCCTTATTTTATTCTACAAGCCTAGGAGTGTATCTTAGTTCTGCTGCTACACACAACTCACACTCAAGTGCAGCAGCCTCGGTGATCTACACTGTGGTCCCACCCATGCTGAACCCCTTCATCTACAGCCTGAGAATAATTCAAAGAGATAAAGAGGGCTCTGAGAAGATTCTTCAGAGGAAAGCAATGAAGAAACATTTTTTCTTTTTTTTATTGTGGTAAGATATATACAATATAAGATTTGCCATTTTAACCATATTTAAGCATACAACTCCATGGAAGTGATAACATTCACAATGCTGTGTAACCATCACTTCTGTCTGTTTTTAAACTTTTTCATCATCCTAAATGTAAACTCTGCACCAATCAAGCATTAACTTCTCATTGTTCCTCTCCCTGCCCACCCCAGTTTCTGGCAGCCTCTAATCTACTTCTGTGTCTGAATTTTAAAAATTTATTTTTCTTAAATGACCCATGAGAAATTGTATATATTTATGGAGTACAATGTGATATCTGGGTACAAATTAATCTTTACAGCATTATCTCAGGAGCCAAGATATGGAAACAGCCTAAGAATTTATTAATGGATGAATGGATAAAGAAACTGTGGTGTGTGTACACACACACACACACACAATGGAATATTATTCAGCCTTAAAAAGATTCTGCTATATGCCACAACCTGGAGGACATTATGCTAAATGAAATAAGTTAGACACAGAAAGGAAAATATGGTGTAATCTGACTTACATGCACAATCTTTTAAAAAGGTCAAATATATAAAAATATATAAAATATGAAAAGAAACAGTGGTTACCAAGGTTGGGGGAGGAATGGGGAGTTGTAGGTCAAAGGATACAAAGTAGAAAATAGGTAAAATGGACAAATAAGGCTCTAATGTACAACATGAGGACCATAGTTAATAGTAGTGTATTGTTTTCATGATTTTTGCTAAATGAGTATATTATAACTGCTCTTGCCACAGGGAAGAAAAACAGGTAACTGAGATGATAGATATGTAAATTTGCTTCACCATAGTAACGATTTACTCTATGTATGTATCTTATAACATGTTATATACCTTAAATATATAGAGTAAAATTTACTTTATTTTTTTTCTTCCTCCCTTAACCAGTGTACTACTAGGAAATCAGGTTTAGGAGTTGGAGTAATGAGAGGAAAATATGTCAACTGAGCAGATATGCAGAGCTGTAATATCTCCTCTGCTGTTGTCCCTCAGTGTACAACCTTGGTCTGGACCAGACATGGTTATTTGTTTTGGAATCTTAAGTCTGGCTAGGGGACTGATGCTTGACTCTTTCCTGCTGTCTTGTCTGGGGACACAGCTTCAGTCTCCATCATGAGCCATCTGGGGAGAAATTCGACTTCCAAATGGAGACCTTCCTCTCAGAGACTCATCCAGGTGAGTCAGAGACATCAGTAGGTAATGCAGGAAAAGTTCAGAGAAAATGGAAGCCTAGAACATTTATGTGACTTGGCCTGAGATATGATCCTACTTAGCCCAGAGCCAAGAGATCATTTGTTTGTGTACTGGTTGAAAATTTTATAATTAATTTATTTAATATGTTCAGAAGAGAAGTGCCTGTGCTTGTTAGAGGCAGAAATGCCAGCATCTGTTGGCAATTAAGAGATGAGAATGACAGTGCAAATGGAAGAGACTGGTGAAGGAATGGGAGTCAGAAAATGGTTCTGGTAACATTAGAACATAACCAAGGAGTGTTGCAGTTAAGGGAGTAGGATATAAATATTACCTGTGGAGAGATGTGCACTGAAGTTAAGGCATTTTAAAAAATCAAGACGTGATGTATTTGAGTATATTTCTATATTTATTAGAAAGATTACAGCAAGGGACTACATGCAAATACTACCTAGTAACAGCAGTTCATGAGACATAGATTTTACAGTATCTTCTCTCACGTTGAGCATTCCCATGGAAAAAAAAAATAATAGGTAAAAGGGGAATATTAAAGAGATTTACTTTGCAATGATTTTGTAACCAGGGAGGCCGACTGTATTTTTGATTTGTTAGCCTTTGGCTTTCTGTATTGCAGATTATCTGTGCAAATTCTTTCCTTTTATGTAATAGTCTGAGTGTTTTGTTTAGACATAAATACACACACACGCACAGCTGATTAAAATATATCAGGAAACAATTTTATGTGTACCCTTACTAATTATGACTTAGTCTGATATTTTCATATTTGTTTTATTTATTCTGTTCTATTCAAAACCTAGTCTGACTACCTAATGAGTTCAGATCTCAGACTATGGAAAACAGTTCTCCAGCACATTCTTCATACCTATTTAAGCATCTTCCTGTTTCATTTCTTTCTCTCAGAATCAGTAATTTTTGTGACACCTCATTCTCTCATCTGCTCACACAATATTTATTCAGCTATATTTCCCAGCTAAACAAAGTCGGAGAGAAGTATGTATAACATTGCTACATCCTTCAAGGCATTCACAGTCTAGCTGGGGAAAAATAGAAGGATTTAAATAAAATCCACACAATGATAGTCCCACATCTAAAATAAGTACATGTAGGAAGTGTATTTGTTTATGTGAAAATGTTACAGAAGAAGGAAAAAAAAAAGATTCATGAAGGTGACTCCAGGCAGTCCTGAAAAAGTAGATGAAGTTGTCCAGACAGAGAAGGGGTGAAAAACTGCAGATAGACCAGTAAGTGGGACTCCAAGCAAAGGGAAGCAAGTG
Source organism: Galeopterus variegatus (assembly GCF_000696425.1). Lineage (NCBI taxonomy): Eukaryota > Metazoa > Chordata > Mammalia > Dermoptera > Cynocephalidae > Galeopterus > Galeopterus variegatus. Next base: position 32,863 of record NW_007734514.1, read on the forward strand.
TATAAAGGCACCAAGGATTGACACTCGGACATCTGGCGAAGCTGGAAGTCAAGTTCAATGTTTGGAAGTTCTACATGTGCAGGGGCAGGTCAGTGTGACAGTCAAGCTTGTGGGTCTTTCACAGAAAGTTGAGCCTTGTGTTTAAAGCTTTTACCTGTTCATCTTCAAAAGTCTTCAACTTTCAGTGCTCTTTGTACATTTCCTTTGTGTACTGTGGATTTATTCACTTTGCTCATTTTTATTTCAGGTGTTCAAAATGTAAGATGCTTTGACACTATAGAGGTACTACTCATTTCCATTTTGAATCAATTGCATTAGCTCCTGGGCATCCAGGGGCATGTAACCAGGCTTGTCACGCCTCGGGACCAAAAAAGCTTTCTCTTCATCACCATCTCTCAAGGGCCACCTGAGTTTATTAGATCTCTTTCCACCTCATGCACATTTCATTCGTCTCTGTTTTTTGAGCAGATTTTTCTTATTTCTTTGAATACGGAGCACAAAACAATCATGTAAAAATGGAGCCCCAACTTTACATGTTTATGAAAGGCTTACCAAGTGGAATTTGGGTACATTTTTTAGGGGAAATATAATTTGATGTTGATGACTTGCCTTGTATCCATTATTTCCTAGTGAGTGTGGCTAGAAGTGAGAAGAGCATGGTAGTAACATGTCCTCAGGAGATCAGAGTGTGTGCATGTGTGGGCGTGTTGTGGGGAGTGAGCAGTCCTTGATCCAGGGCACCTGAGCTCATATATTCCAAGTTGTGACATATCATGAAGTTGCCTGATGCTAACAAACATGAAAATAAGGAGGTATCCATTGTGATCTATGGGATGCCCTTACAATTAAAATACTGCACGATTCCACTTAAGTGAGGTCCCAGTAATAGTCAAATTCATAGAAGCAGAAGATAGAGGGGTGGTTCCCAGGTGATTGGCAGAGGGTGAAATGAAGATTTGATTTTCAGCAGGTTTAAAGTTATGGTTATACAAGATGAACAAGTTCTAGAGATCTGCTATACAACGTAGTGCTTACAGTTAACAAAACAGTATCGTGCACTTCAAATTTGTTACAAGGTTGATCTCACGTTAAGTGTCCTCTCTCCAAACACAGAACAAAACAAAGGGTGCAGGCAAAATCTGGGAAGTGGTGACTATGTCTATTACATTGATTGTGGTACTGGTATCCAACTCAGATAATTGTACATATTCAATATGTGCAGTTCTTTGCATATCAATTATACCTCAGTAAAGCTGTTTACACCAAAAGTGCAAGGAACATGTGCACAAAAGACCTCTGGATCTTGAAGTTTGAGCAGCAGCAGAGAGGGGCCACCTTGCTCCTCACATCCTCTGACACTTTCTCTCATTACTGTCTTGCTCACCTGCTCACCACACTGGCTTCCTTTTGAGTCTTGATTTTCTGAAACAAGCAAAGTCCCCAGGGCCTTTGCACTGGTAATTCACTTGCAAGGACCACACTTCTGCAGGTAATTTTGTGGATTCATAGCCCAGTCCTCCTTGTGGTCTCTGTTCAAATGTCACCTTGACTGGACACACATAAAAATAGCAGTCCCATAAATATGTGCAATTACTGTGTCAATTAAGAATTTAGAAAACTAGCACCAGCATCCACTCTATCTTTTTACCTGCTTTCATTTTCTTCATAGTACTTATCACCATCTGACATCTTATATGATTCCTTGATCTGTTTATGTTCTTTCTTCATCAAACATATTTTTCAGCATCCAATAGTCATTGTCTAGGCAATGCCTGAATCATGGTCAGAGCTCAATTTCTTTTCATAAAAGTATGAAAGAATTTGTCATTAAAATTGTAGAATACAAAGTTGGACAGGAATTCCTGATCAGAAAAGCAGTATGAATGCCCCAACGGGGATCAGATAACAAACACAAAATACAGAAAATCATTTCTTGACTGAAAAATACAAATTGTAACATTTCTACACCTTGAGTGATGCCGATTTGTTGGAAAAGTAGTCGTTATTTTTGTTTTTCCTGGTAGTCCCCTCCACTTCATGGAACCAGGAAATGATACACAAATTTCAGAATTTCTTCTGGGATGTTCACAGAAACAAGAATTGCAGCCCCTCATATTCTGGCTTTTCCTGTCCGTGTACCTGGTCACTATGCTTGAAAACCTGCTCATCATACTGGCCATCATCTCAGACTCCCACTTGCACATGCCCACGTACTTCTTCCTCTCTAACCTGTTCTTTTCTGACATCTGTTTCACCTCCACCACCATCCCATAGGTGCTGGTGAATATGCAGACACACAGAAAAATCATAACCTATTCAGACTGCATCATCCAGGTGCACTTTCTTATACACTTTGCAGGGTTGGATGACTTTCTCCTGACCGTAAAGGCCTATGACCGGTTTGTGGCCATCTGTCATCCCCTCCACTACACAGTCATCATGAACCCCTGGCACTGTGGGATGCTGGTTCTGGTGTCCTGAGTCGTAAGTGTTCTGAATTCCTTGTTGCAAAGCTTAATGGTGCTGCGGCTGCCCTTCAGAACAGTCTTAGAAATCCCCCACGTTTTCTGTGAACTTTATCAGGTGGTCCACCTTACTGGTTCTGACACCTTTCTTAATGACATAGTGATGTATTTTCCAGCAGTGTTGCTGGGTACTAGACCCCTCACTGTTATACTTTACTCTTGCTCTAAGATAGTTTCCTCCATATGTAAAATCTACTCAGCTAGAGGAAAGTGTAAAGCATTTTTCACTTGTGCATCTCACCTCCCAGTTGTCTCCTTATTTTATGGTACAAGCCTAGTGTTACACCTCAATTTTGTTGTTATCCACAACTCACACTCAGGTGCAACAGCCTCAGTGATGTACATTGTCGTCACACCCATGCTGAACCCCTTCATCTACAGTCTGAGGAATAAGGATATAAAGAGGACTCTGAAAAAATTCTTTGGGAGGGAAACTAGAAAAGGGCCAACGTTATGGCCCTGTACACTATGGCTGAAGATGTTCCCCTGATTGCAGGGATCAGAACCTCAGTGACAAAAATTGTGATTCTTTGATCAGATTGTGAAGTAGAGCTTGCTCATTTTATTTATTTCCTGAGCTTTAATATCAGTTTATGCAATTCAAGTCACACACTTTTTTAAGTGTTTTGCTCTCTAATATCCTACAAGTTTTCCCCTTGTCATCTTCCTACCTCCCCAAGGTTATTCCCAAACTTGTTCAGAAGTATTTAGAAATTCCATTTTTCTCATTGGAAAACATGGAATTCTTCAGAGTAGTTTCACTGGAATACTACTCAGCCATAAAAAAGAATGAAATGCTGCCATTTGCAACAACATGGATGAGTCTGGAGAAAATTTTGTTAAGTGAAATAAGCTAGACAATGAAACAAATACCGCATGTTCTCGCTCATAACTGGCTGCTAGGAAGGAAGGAGGGGTGGCAGGAGGGAAGAAGAAGGGAATGAGGGAAGGAAAGAAAAGACCACAACAATATGTTGAACTTTCAGAAGGAAGGAACAAACCTAAGGATGCTAGAGATGGGAGGGCGGGAGAGGGGTTGGGAAGTGATAGGTCGGGTAAAGGGCATAAAGAAATATCACAACTCATAACTGGCTGCTAGGAAGGAAGGAGGGGTGGGAGGAGGGAAGAAGAAGGGAATGAGGGAAGGAAAGAAAAGACAACAACAATATGTTGAACTTTCAGAAGGAAGGAACAAACCTAAGGATGCTAGAGATGGGGGGAGGGCGGGAGAGGGGTTGGGAAGTGATAGGTCGGGTAAAGGGCATAAAGAAATATCACAATTTGTAAGAATGAATAGGCTAATAATAAATTTAAAAATTTAATTTAAAAAATGGGCACGATAATAATGAAAAAAATAATTTCTTCTCAAATGACATATCGTACCAAGTAATTTTTCTTTTGTGTTACTGAAATAACAGTCATGAGTTGTATTACTCATATGGGGGAAAAAAGAAGAAAAAAATTTTTAAAAAACAGCTAAAAAGACCTAAGCAAACAACAACAAAACTCCAGTTGGCTCTAATATTTTTAATACAGTGTTATAGGAGAGGAAAATCCGAGACCACAGTTTTCCACTTCTGTTTGTTATTGCTTTGTATATCACTATCTAAAAATGTAGATTTTAACATACACCATGTTTTATAACTGGTAATTGGGTTTTATTCTGCTTGTTAGGATCCTGTTTTCATACTTAGCTCAGTGTCTACAAAGTCTATCATAATCACTGGAAAAAGTTGACAATCACTTGATGCCAAGTGCAGTCTACATGGAAAGACAGGTTTAAATAAATAGTTGACAATATTGTCATAAAGTCAGAGAATATGTTGAAGCAAGACTTTAAACCATACATTGTATTACTACGCAAAAATATTTCTTTTTCATGTTGTTCATCTACGCATTGAAGTAGGGAAGAATGATGTCCCTGTGTAAGGGCATTTAGTCATGGGGTGAAGGAGTGGTTGATGTGGTTATGTTGTTTTATTGAATTCTCTTTTTCTTCTTGAAAACTTCCAATTCTCCCTGTAAATATCAGTCTTTCCTTTGCTGTAAACAAATTATCCTTCCATTTTCCAAACTTTCTCATACCCATAAAAGGGGAAGTCAGTGAACAATATCAATATCATCTATTAGGTGTCTCACTTGTACTCAGGATTCTCTTCAATGTTCATGATAGAAAGATGCCTAACAAGAGACCTTATATTATGGTTCTGTTTATGCTGTGTGATTCATAGCAGAAACCTACAGAAACCTGTATGTCCTTACAATCTTTCCTGGTTCCCTGGAAGGAAACATCAGCATAGTCCCTTTTTTATGACAGGTATCTGAAAAAAACTTGAATAACAGGGTTCTCATGAATGCTGCCTTCAAATATCAAACAAATGTCAATTGATAATTGATAATAATTTATTGTATGTTCTCAAGTGGCTAGAAGAGAGGAGCTCAAATGTTCTCATCACAAAGAAATGATAAATTATTGTGATATGAATTTGCTATCCACCCTGATTTGATCATTGCACATCACATACATGTATTGAAATTTAACTCTGTACCCCATAAGTCTGTACAGTGTTTCAATTAAAAAAAATTTTTTTCTTAAAAAAAAAAGAAAAAGGAGTAGATTGTTATCTTTGCTTTCAGTTCTGCTCACTTTGATTACTGTGTTTGTTAGCTATTGCTGCATAACAAGCCATCCTGAAAGCAAATGGCTTAAAGTAATGACTTATTGCCAAATGGGATTGTATGGTGGAGAACTCTGCTGGTCCCCTCATGAATCTGTTGTCTGCTGTGGGTCAGACATGGGGCTGTGCTACTACTGGATGAGGTTTCTAATATAATTGGGACTTGTCTGTCCTAGGGTGGTATTGAGTAGCACAATTACCCTCTACTTCACATGTCTTCTCTTCCAGCTGGCTAGCCTGGAGTTGCTCAGGTTGCTGAGACAGGGTTCCAAGAGACAGCTGCAGAAATGACCAAGGCCCCTGGAGGACCACAGTCAAGTCCACTGTATTCTACTGGCAAAACAAATGTAAAATGCTAAATCCCACTCAAGACTTGAAGGATGAGTCTGTCCACATCCATCCTCAACAACTGAACCATCTTAGAAAAGGAAGTGACAGTGATAGTGTATGGTTAATGAACAGGTGTGGAAATCCTACTCCATATGGTCAAGCCACAACCACCCCAGTGTAAATATTCCTTCTCTGCCGCTTGCCTCCTGTAGAGAGCACTAACATTTATAAAGCGAATGTATCTCACAGGGCCTATTTTCCAAAGCCCTGTAGTTTCAGGTTTAGCCTAACTTTTTTTTTTTTTTTTTTAATATCCTGGAATTTATTTTTTTTTATTTTTTTTTGAATTTTTATTTTGTCAATATACAATGTAGTTGGTTATTATAGCCCATCACCGAAACCTCCCTCCCTCCTCCCTCTCCCCCCTCCCACCCAAGAATGTCCTTTCTGTTTGCTTGTTGTAACAACTTCAAAAGATTGTAGTTGTTATCTCTTCTTCTCCCCCCCC
>NW_007734514.1:39903-44627 GCF_000696425.1 Galeopterus variegatus
CCCCCCCCACCGGATTTCTTTTTTGTGTGTGTATGTGAGTGAATTAATTAATTTATTTTTAGCTCCCACCAATAAGTGAGAACATGTGGTATATCTTTTTCTCTGCCTGACTCGTTTCACTTAATATAAATACAAATAAAAAGAGAGACACAGGAATTTGAGAGGGGAGGGAGAGTTGAGGCCTAATTTCCATTATGAATGTCCTGAAGGTGAGGTTTGAGGAGAGACAGAAGTAACTGGCAACTCCAAGGTCATCAGAAGGGACAGCATGAAGTTTCCATTTCAGTGGCAGTCAGGTTTCATGAGTCTCTGCTTATGCAGAACTATTAATTTCCAAATATATGATACATTATTATTAACTGTAGTCAACATGCAGTGCAATAGACCACTAAAGCTTATTGCTCCAGTCTAATTGAAACTTAGTACCCTTTGGGCTGGCCCCATGGCTCACTCGGGAGAGTGAGGTGCTGATAGCACCGATGCTGCAGGTTCAGATCCTATATAGGGATGGCCGGTGTGCTCACTGGCTGAGCGTGGTGCAAACAGCACGAAGCCAAGGGTTACTATCCTCTTACCAGTCGAAAAAACAAAAAGCTTAGTACCCTTTGATCAACATCTCCCCTTTTCCCATCCCTCACCCTATCTACTGATAACCACCATTCTACTGTTTTTATGAATGTGACATTTTAGACTTCACAGATAATTAGAACATACAGTATTTGTATTTTTCTGTGCCTGGCTTATTTTACTTAGCACAATGTCCTCCAGTTCCATCCACATTGTCACAAATGACAGAATTTACTTATTTTATAAGGCTATCTAGTAGTCATGGTGTACATTTATCACAGTTTCCTTATCCATTCATCCATTGATGGACACTTAGGTTGATTCCATATTTTCATATTTCCAAATTTCAGAAAGACTGGATTTTCAATGTTCTCACCACAATAAAAGGTAAATTGGTGAGGTGATGGATGTGTTAATTAGCCTAATTCCTACAATGTATACGTAAACTGAAACATTACATTATATCCCATAAATATACAAATTTATTACTTGTTAATTAAAAATAAAACATTTGATCATTAATTTTTTTACTGTTTTTTTGCATCTGATCTCCATATGGCATTTTTAAATTGTTTTTTATTTTTATTATGAAACTCATGAGATACAAAGCTGATTGTCACCCCTCGTACCCATGATGTGAGGGCCAGATTCATACTGGCAGCATACCCATTACCACAAATTGCTTTTGTATGCAGTGTCCCCCACCCGATTATCCCCAACCTCCCTCCTCCTACCCCTTCTCCCCCACTCCACTTTGTAGCCCAAGGAATGTTCTCTCCCTCTGCAAGACCAACGCACTACCATGGTCTTTCTTTCCTTCATTCTTTCTCTCTTAGCTCCCCCATATGAGTGAGTACATGTGGTATTTATCCCTCTGTGCTTTGATTATTTCATTCAACATGAGTTGCTCCAGGTTCATCCATGTTGTTGCAAATGGGAGTATTTCATTCTTTTTTATGGCAAAGTAGTATTCCATGATGTATATATACCACAGTTTCCTTATCCAGTCATCCATCAGTGGCCATTTAGGTTGGTTCCATATCTTGGCTATTGTAAACAGAGCTGCAGTGAACATGGGAGTGCAGGTATCCCTTCAACACTATGATTTCCATTCCTCTGGGAATATACCCAGAAGTGGGATTGCTGGGTCATATGGAAGATCTATCTGTAGTTGTTTAAGATACCTCCATACTGTTTTCCATAGTGGTTGTACTAATTTACAGTCCCACCAACAGTGTAGGAGTGTTTCCTTCTCTCCACACCCTTGCCAGTGTTTGTTATTCACCATCTTTTTGATTATAGACACATGGCATTTTAAAAATTTATTTAATAAGCTTTTCTCTAGACATTTTCTATTTTGTCAAAACATATCTTTGTGTTCAGGAGCCATCAAAGAACAAGTGTACACTGTAATTGTTCTGCTTATTACAAAGTACAAATGGAATATAACCATTTTGATCCCCATGCAGAACTTTAAGTATATAACTGTTATAAAAATTCTGAAATGTATTTTGAAGTTTATCAAGTTATAAATGGCATCCAGGTGCAAATGAAAGAAAGCTGAACCAAAATACTGGCTAAAATAAATTAAGGATTTATTACATCTGGAGTTAGGGAGTTCATCGCTACTCTGACAGCTCCATAACATCATTAAGGACTTAGTCTACATTTATTTTTCTGTCTCATATTCCCCAATGTGTGTTTTTTTTTTTCATCCTCACAGTCACAGAATAGCTGCTACATCTCCAGTCATTGAATCCATATCCCATGCATGAATATTTTGAGATAAATCAATCGTGAAGTATGAAGGGGAGTGCCAGATGGCTTTTTGTAAAAATAAATAAATAAATAAACATTTTAATGTAGTACAAAATATATATGGAAAAGTGCCACGTTAAAACATGGTCAATTTCTACAAACCAAATATACTCTTAAGTAGTCAGAACCCCAACCAATAAACAGAACATGCCCAGTCACACAGAAGCTTCTTTTGTGCTCAAATTCAGACAGCATTACCCCCCACCACCATGGTATCCACTATCTAGAATTCTAATGGCACAGAATATTTTTTGCCCTTTTTAAGCTTTATATGAATAGATTCATAAAATGTGTATTTTTTCTGTCTGCCTAGTTTTACTTAACATTAAGTTTCTAAGTCTGCATTTTTATAATTAGGATAATAAATGTTTTTGAGAACCCACCTAAAGAAGTTCAGTTTACTCCTCTTTGCCTAAAATTGTGTGACATGGTAGGGAAAGTAATGGCCTCTCCCAAGGGTGTTCACATCTTATTCTCCAGAACCTGTGAATATGTTAGGCTCTATGACAGAGGAAAAATTAGGTAGTAGATGGGATTAAGTTCCAAGTAAACTAACCATTGATAAAGATATTATCCTGGATTATCTGAATGGGCTCAAAGTTATCACAAAGTTCCTTAGATCCAGAAAGATGCAGTAAGTTTGTGTCAGAATTATACCATGTGAGGAGGATTCAACTTGCCCTTACTGGCTGCAAGAAGATCACAAAAATAACTGTGGGATTTCCATGTTTGTGATTTTAGGAAGGCTTTATAGACAGCAATAGTAACTGAAGAATAATAAAGTGAACAGTATTGAGGGCAATTGTAGAAATCTACTTTTTATTTTTTGCATCTGTTCTAATATCTGAAGACAGCATGCATAATTACTCTGTTATTCAATTTTATTTCTATAAGTGCATTCATAAGTGGCTACACTGATTTTCCCTTCCAAGTACCAAGGAGAGGATGGAAGAACATACATGTCTATGCAGACACACTGTGACATTGAACCCCAGGGCTGGCCAGGAATTTGAAATCTCTTGTGAGTCATCCTGTGATCACGAAGACTGAAAAGATTCCTGAGGATAAAAGAAAAATATGATGTACTTTATTGATATTGATCATTCACCATTTCTCTAGTTATTATGACAGTTTAGAAAAGCACAGGAGGAATAATATCTCGTACTTAACAATAATGTACTGTATATTTTCAAATAGCTAGAGGAGAGGATTTTGAGTGGGCATGCTAATTACTTTGATTTGATCATTATGCTGTGTTTACATGTATCTAAACATCCCATTGTTCCCCATAAATATATGCAACTATTGTGTCAATTAACAAATAAAATCAAACCTTTTTTAAAAAGAACAATTGTGCTTCTAAAGCATGTGGTACATTTTTATTTAAATAAAATAATTTTTAAATAAAGAAAAAAGTAAAAGGGTGATCTTTCATAGAAACCAATACAAGACTGACTTATTTATAGGGGGCACTGGGAAATTTTCAAGCAGAAACAAGAAGATCATTTAATTAAAAAAAAAAACAAACCTGTTGTTTTACAACCTTAAACACCCTGGCCAAACCTGCACACTAATGAGTACACTGTTCACACATGAACACCAATCTTTCAAACTATAATGAGTATGTGTACAGCAAGAAAACGAAATATTTATCATAATAATGAAATATGTGATTTAAAAGTTTACTCCATATTTAAGATCATCTGTCACTTTAAGGCTGTATTAGGTGAATCTATTTCTTCAAATTTATCTTTAATAAAGTTCCACTTGGAAATATGTAGCTGATAATCAGTTTTTGTCAGTGACTGTGGTAAGCACTATAGACACCAAGCTCAATAGTAGGACCCTAATGATAAACTAAACTCAATTACCAGTTTTAAAATACACTCGTGTGTTTATAAAGTCTACATTTCAGGAAGAGCAGTCAACATAGTGATACAGAAAATAATAATGGAGCACAGGTTAAAAACTATAGTCTCAGATTTTCTTATACTATAAAATATAAATGTCCTTTGTTGCCAGGTGTAGGGTTTTTTTTCCATAGGAATAGTGCAATTCATAAATTTTCCTTTAATACAATTTTTAAAAACCCAAAAGTTGGTATGACATATGCCATTTGAGAAGGAATACTAAAGAAATTCATGTTGTCCTATGACAAGGATGGGCATTTCCAAATATTTCTGATCCAAGTTTGGGAATAACCGTGGGAAATGAAAAAAGAAAAAAACAATGTTAGATATCAGAAAGAGCAGAAAGCCAAATAAAGTAAGATACTTAAATTATATAAAGAAGTTTATTTCAAAGAAATAGAAACTACAGGAAATAAGTGGAAGGAGCAA
>NW_007734514.1:45222-46872 GCF_000696425.1 Galeopterus variegatus
CTCAGATTTTCTTATACTATAAAATATAAATGTCCTTTGTTGCCAGGTGTAGGGTTTTTTTTCCATAGGAATAGTGCAATTCATAAATTTTCCTTTAATACAATTTTTAAAAACCCCAAAATTGGTATGACATATGCCATTTGAGAAGTAATACTAAAGAAATTCATGTTGTCCTATGATAAGAATGGGCATTTCCAAATATTTCTGATCCAAGTCTGGGAATAACCATGGGAAATGAAAAAAGAAAAAAACAATGTTAGATATCAGAAAGAGCAGAAAGCCAAATAAAGTAAGATACTTAAATTATATAAAGAAGTTGATGTCAAAGAAATGGAAACTACAGGAAATAAGTGGAAGGAGCAAGTTCTATTTCCACAATATGACCAAAGAGTCACAATTTCCGGCTCCAAGGTTTTGAGCACTGGAGTCATGGTCACTTCTTCAGCTGCAGTATAATTGTTTTTTCTTTTTCTTTTTTATGGTTTCCCTCCCAAAGATTTTTTCAGAACCCTCTTCATGTCTTTATTCCTCAGGCTGTAGATGAAGGGGTTCAGCATGGGTGTGACTACCATGTACATCACTGACGCTGCAGCACTCGATTGTGAATTGTGTGTAGCAGCAGAACTAAGGTACACTCCTAGGCTTGTACCATAAAATAAGGAGACAACTGAGAGGTGAGATGCACAGGTGGAAAATGCTTTATACTTCCCTTGAGCTGATGACATTCCCTTAATGGAGGAAACTATCTTAGAATAAGAGTAAAGGATACCAGCAAGGGGACAACCTGCCAGCAGACCTGCTGCAAAATATATGACCATGTCATTAAGAAAGGTATCAGAACAGGCACGGTGGACCACCTGATTAAGTTCACAGAAAAAGTGGGGGATTTCTACATGTGTACAGAATGACAGCCGCAACACCATTAAGCTTTGTAACAGGGAATGAAGGACACTGGTGATGGTAGATACCAGAACGAGCAACCCACAGAGCTGGGGGTTCATTATGACCATGTAATGCAGGGGGTGACAGATGGCCACAAATCGGTCATAAGCCATCACGCTCAGGAGAAGGTCATCTAACCCTGCAAAAAGCAATAAAAAGTACATCTGGGAAATGCAGCCTGCATATGTAATGACTTTGCTCTGAGTCCGGATGTTCACCAGCATTTTGGGGATGCTTGCAGAGGTGAAACAGATGTCCACGAAGGACAGGTTGGAGAGAAAGAAGTACATGGGAGTGTGGAGGCGGGAATCTGAGATGATGGCCAGGATGATGAGCAGATTTCCAAACACAGTGATCAGGTACATGGACAGGAACAGTCCAAATAAGAGGGGCTGCAATTCTGGTGTCTCTGAAAATCCCAGAAGAAGAAATTCTGAAATTCGTGTATCATTTCCGGGTTCCATGGGGTTGACATGACTACCAGAGAAAAGAAAAATAGCGTGACTAATTTCCACACAGAAGGGTATTACTCACTTAATTGAAATGCCAAAATTTATATTTTGTGATAAAAAAATTAGTTTATGTATTTTGTGTATGTATCTTGTCCTCTTTCGAAGATTCCTCTGTTCCATTTCTAATTATTTATTCTGGTCCACCCTCAGCCACCTTCTGATGAGGTTATTTTCCTACAGTTTATGGAGAAATTCT
>NW_007734514.1:47529-48830 GCF_000696425.1 Galeopterus variegatus
TTAGTTTATGTATTTTGTGTATGTATCTTGTCCTCTTTCGAAGATTCCTCTGTTCCTTTTCTAATTATTTACTCTGGTCCACCCTCAGCCACCTTCTGATGAGGTTATTTTCCTACAGTTTATGGAGAAATTCTTTCTTGCTTTTTAGGAATACGTATTTAGCACCAACCACAGTCTAGGCACTGTCTAGGTGTGTGCAGAGTGGTGAAAAACAGAAGTCCCCACAGCCTGATGATGGAAAAAGACTATCAGTGCATAAAGAATTAATCATGTGACATGTCAGATGGTGATAAGTGTGCTAAAGAAAACAGCAGCTGATAAAAATGAAAGAGTGAATAGGAGTGCTTTTTTATTGAAACGTAATTGATTCTACACGTTTGTGGTGTACCGAGTTGAATATCATAGCAGGGTACAGTATGTGATGATCAGTCAGGATAGTTAGCTTATTCATCATTACAAAATGTAAGCATATGGTAAGTGAAATAAACCAGCCACAAAAAGAGAAATACCGCATGTCCTCACTTTTAAGTGGGAACTAAAATTAAATTAATAAATGAACAAGAAGGAAGGAGGGAAGAAAGGAGGAAGGGGGAGAGAAAGAGAGAGAGAGATAAGGAAGGAAGGAAAGAAGGAAGCAAGGAAGGAAGGATCACAATAGCAGGTTGAGCTTTCAGAAAGAGGGATCAGAACTGTGGTTACTAGAGGAGGGAAAGGTTGAGGGGAGGGGGTTTGCGAGAAACTGGTTAGTGGACACAAAGGAGGGCTATTTTCATGGAGCTCCAAGTGAGAGCAGTAGACAAAGTGACATTTGAACAGAGACCTCAAATAAAAAAGGTTGGGTTCCACAGTGTTATCTGGGGAAGCGTGTGCCTGACGGGAGGTTCAGACAGTGCAACAGCCCAGAGGAAGGTGCTTGTTTCCGATGCCCAAGTCCAAAAAGGAAGCCAGGGTGGCAGGGGAATGAGCAAGAGAGAATGATGAGAGATGGTGTCAGGGAATGTGGAGGAATGAGGCGCCGGCCTCCCTGTTTCTGCTGAAACTTCAACTTACGGGTAGTCCCTCATTCACATGTTGTTCCTTCCACTTTACTTATTTCATTTCAAAGGCAGCCTTTCAGACTAAATGGATCCCCTCCCTATTTCTATCTGTAGTTAGCACTGAGGTGTCTGTACTGAGTCACATTGTGGAATATATGAGCTCAAGTGCCCCTGCTCTGAGGACTGCTCACTCCCCACAAAACACACACACGCACATGCACACACACACATGCATGCACACAGGCACACACACATGCACGCACA
>NW_007734514.1:49599-52277 GCF_000696425.1 Galeopterus variegatus
ACACACACGCACATGCACACACACACATGCATGCACACAGGCACACACACATGCACGCACATGCACACACGCGTGCACACACATGCACACATGCACACGCGCATGCACATGCACACACGCACACATGCACACACACACGCACACATGCACACACACATGCACACGCACACATACACACATGCACACACACACATGCATGCACACAGGCACACACACATGCACGCACACGCACACACACGCGCACACACATGTACACATGCACACGCACACACATGCACACGCACACACACACAGCGTGCTATGGCCTCTTGGGCCCAGATTGCTACTATGTTCTCTTCACTCCCAGCTACACTTCTTAAGAAAAGAACGGGCACAAGCAAGCTGTCAACATCAGATTGTATTTCCCCTAAAGAATGAAGACAGAGTGTCCAAATTCCACATAGTAAGCCTCCCGTGGATGCGTATACTCTGGGTTCAGTTATGATATGACCACTTGGGGCCATGGATTTAAAGAAACATTTTTAAGAAATCTGCTCAATACAGAGAAAGGGTTGGGGGGGGAGAGGGAGCACAAGGGAGGAAAAATACTTAATGCACTCAGGTGATCCGTGAAAAATTGTGATGAGGAGAAAGCTTCTTTGATTCTGGAGGCATTCCAGCTCCAGTATTATCCCCTGTGTGCAGAATAACTAATAGAGCAACAACAACAAAAAATTTATCTGAAGTAAAAAAAAGAGATATCTATACAATGTCAAGACACCTTATAGGTTGAACCCGCCCCCCCTCCAAAATGAGCAGAGAATAAACCCAAAATTCACAGAAGGAAATAGACAAAGTACAACCGATGGAGAGAATGTCAAAATATAAAATGGTAAAAGACTGTAACAAATACTATTAAATGCAGAATTTATGGAATCAGAAAACCAGGTTTTGAATCTTAGATGTACCAAATATTAGTTATTTGAACTTGGAGAGTCAACAACTATTCTAAATGTTAATACTCTCCCCCATATACTGGGGATAGTGGTGTCCATCCTCCTAAGCTGGTCGACAGACTCAGTCAACACATGTAAAAACCTTAGCATAATTCCTTTCTGTTAGTAAATGAACAGTTATCACTGGTGATAAGATGAAGGTGGTTTTTGGCTACTGTCTCTCAAAAAAAAAAAAAAAAGGGGGGTCCTTAAAAAAAAAANTTCAGTTTCTTCTCATCTCTCTTAGTTATCCCAGACTGGCACCTCTCTAGTCTGATATTCACATTGATTCAGACAGATTTTTCTGTATTATAAAAAGATCATCCAAATCCCAGACTTAGAATCCCCCTTGATTCCCCACTGGAGGATGAATCTAAAATTGCACAGCTTCAAACATGAGGCTGGACTGTCTGTGATGAGCCTGCAAGCTTGACCTTCACACTGCCTTGCACCTGCCCACACAGATCTCCTGAATTTGAACTTGACTTCAGATTCACCAGACTCCAGAGCTTCAGTGCTCAGTGCATTCATACACTCACTTCCATTTACTGAGTCTCATCCCCTGGTCTATTATAAAAAAATTCACCTCTTTTCCATCTGAAAAACCTCACTTGACTCCTTGGAGGCATCTCCTTCATGAATACTTTTTTTTTTTTTTAACATTCCCTTGTTTAAATGACACTTCCTCCCTACACTTAATTTAGATATGGGGACTATAATGGCGTTAATGTTACTTATTTCCTTATGTTTTTTTTCCTGCTAGACCAAGTTCCAAGGTGCATGTAGCAATGTTGTTCATACTCCTTCTCACTCCTGAGCAAATTAATTGGGAAGAGGGGCTGAATAAATTTTTATTATATGAATGAATGAGACAATGTGGCCTCACAGTAATTTCTGATGATGAGAGAAAGAAAAGAAGCAGAGAGATGCTAAGTAGGTGTGGAGGACACACCAGTGGAGTGTTTTCCATATTCTGAGATCAAGACCCACTGAGAGTCAGACTATGGTTTGTAAGAATTAAATAAATAGAATAAATAACACAAAAAAGAAAATATTAGAGTGCATCATACAAAATTGTTTCATGGTACACTATGTCCAACCTTGTTTGTGTGTGTGTGTACATGAGTACATGCTGGATCACCTTGTAAAAGGTATTTCTTACTCTAGGACACAGTCAAAAAGTTTGGAACCCATTGCAATAAAGGCAGGAATATGGTAGTCTTCCTTAATCCATTGTTTTGCTTTCTGCTGTTTCAGTTAGCCTTGGTCAAGCATGGTCTGAAAATATTAACATATCTTGGGAGAAAAAGAGAGAGAGAGTGCACACATTCATGTAACTTTTATTACAGTATATAGTTATAATTGTACTATTTTATTAGGTATCCTTGTTAATATCTTACTGTGCCTAATATATAAATTAAGCTTTATCATAAGCATGTCTATATAGAAGAAAAATAGTATACATAGGGTTTGGTAATATCCATGGTTTCAGTCATCCGCTTGGAGGTCTTATCCAGCCATGGGGTCAGTGGGGACTACTGCAGCTTAAAAAGGAGGCCAGTGACTGCTAATGAGGGCCAATCTCATGGATGAAGAGCCCAACAGAAGAACCGGGGTGTTGGAGAACAGGTGACCAGCGTGGTGCTGACGTGACCTCCTGACTCCAGGGCCACACCCTCAGCGGACTCCACCTGCCTCATCATA
>NW_007734514.1:52687-56062 GCF_000696425.1 Galeopterus variegatus
GCGTGGTGCTGACGTGACCTCCTGACTCCAGGGCCACACCCTCAGCGGACTCCACCTGCCTCATCATGGAATCCACATCAGGGGCCTGACCTCGTTGTTATTCCTGTGCCTGTTCCACATGTATATGACCACACTTGTTTTTATACAGTCCCATAGAGGATGAGGCAGGCCCTTCTCTCACTTTTCTTTGTGGCATCTTTTCTTTATTATTCTTGGATTTTGGGTTTCAATGTCTTTTCTGACAAATCCAATAGGCACACTCTGTCCTGTTTCTGTTCCTCATCCAATATGCAGAGACCTCGCCACAGTGTAATCCATATAATCCTGCTAATGCCATGAAAATGTACCCCTTTTTAAAAATATGATTTATCCCTGGGACAGTACCTCATATACCCACTTATTTCACTGTACTATTTTTCATTATAATGTAAGATCCAAATGAGTAGAGACCTTACCTGCTTTGTTCACTGTTGTGGTTTCACAGAGTTGTGCATTTATATGGAAACAAATTTAAGAAATTAAGCATTTATGAGAATGGCAGGAAAGAACAAAACCTGCTTTACGGGTATGAAATGAAATTGAATACAAATGTTAAATAAATTATCAAAAATATATAAAATAGCAATCAAACAATTTGGGTCTCTAATTCAAGCTTACATTTGCAAAGATTGGAAACAAAAGAATATAAAAATATACTTTTTAAAACAGTGGAAGGGAAGTATATAAAGTTGTAACTTGATCCTATGCAAACATAAATGGATTAAAAATAAATTCTATTGGTATACACTCAAGCTAGGCGTCTATACTTATCAATAATTTACTGCATGTTATCAAATGATTAGAAGAGAGATCGAATGTCCACATCACAAAGAAATGATTAACTTTTGCAACAATGAATATACTAATTACCCTGATTTGTTCAACACACATTGTACACATGTATTGAAATATAACTCTCTTCCTCACAAATATTTATAGACAATATGTTTCAATAAAAAATGATAATATAAGAAGTCTTTATAGGAATGCAAAATACATTTCACACAGTGGCAGAAGATGATGGCTATTTTAAAAAATAAATCTGATCACAGGAAGGAAAAAGAGTAGCAATATGGAAAAAATGAATAAAATATGATGCCAATACATTTAAAACTGATTAATTATCACTAAGAATATAGAAACCTTCTCAAACTACCTATGAAAAAACAATGGGAGAGGGTACACAATACGACCCACTGATAGATCTGACTGCACAAAATTGATAAACTCTCAGCTAATCCTCCCCAAATCATCTATAAATACAAAGGAGAACTAAAGGGCAAACATGAAAGTTTGTTAAAAACTCCAGTTCTTATGTTTGAAAGACTGCAATCAAAAGCAGGAAGAAAAACCCACCATGCAAAAGCAAAGACCTCACACAAACTATTTGCAATAGAGAGCATAAATGTCTAAAAAACCCACAAATATATTCAGCCTCAGTAGTAAGGCAACTGTTGCAAAGTGAAGCTTGTTATTATACTCTTTTTCATATATTAGACAGTTTATTTTTCATCTGAATATGCAGAAGGAGAAAAGATACTACAAAATGCATGGCTCACGAACTGCTGTTGCAAGACAGTATTTGCAAACAATGCATTCATCTGGATCTTTTTAACGACTATAGGAACACACTCAAACACACCCAATGTTAAAAAAATTTTAAATAATAGTAATAAAAGCCCTCACTACATTGCACATCCCTCCACACTTAATACTCACTTTGTCCACTCCATTAGCTGCAAAACTCTTTGGATATTATCTAATGTTACTGGAACCACTTTATGCCTCCCATTTCTTCTTCAGTCTCACCACTTGGACTTCCATTCCCACCAGGTATTTTCACAATGATTCCTGCATTGCTGAGTCTATCAGACACTTCTCTTTTTAATGTATTAAATTAATAAATTTGTCATTCAAGTGCACAAACACAGTGATCTCTTGGCTCTTGGCTAAGTAGGATTGAATCTCAGGTGCCCTCAAGTAAACATTCTCAGCTTCTATTCTCACCGACCCTTTCACGCAGTACCTACAGGGCTCTCAGACTCACCTGGAAGGGGTCCCTGAGAGGAAGGTTTCCATGTGGAAGTCTGAATTCTCTCTGGATGGTTGATGATGGAGACTGAAGCTCTACCCCAATACAAGACAGTAGAAAAGAGTGAAGCATAGGTCCTCTAGCCAAATTCAGAACTCCAGAAGAAACAACCACATCCACTGCAGCCCAAGGTTGTACACTCTGAAGGGACAACAGGAGAGGAGATATTTACAGCTCTCTGTATTTGCTCATTAGATGTGTTTTAACCACATCCACTGCAGCCCAAGGTTGTACGCTCTTGAAGGGACAACAGGAGAGGAGATATTTACAGCTCTCTGTATTTGCTCATTAGATGTGTTTTCCTCTTGTTACTGCAGCCAGTAAACACCTAATTTCCCTGTGGACACTGGTCTGGACAGAAAGGAAGTTTTTTTCTGCTCATTTTCTGTTCCCAAGAGACCAGTTTATAAGTTAGGTGAATCCAATTGCTTTTTGTTTGTTTGTTTGTTTGTTTTATTCTTTCTCCAATAACTAACCTGACCTCAAGATATGTAATCTCCTAATGCCTTATAATTCCTCTCACTTAAAGTTTTCTCCAAAGTGTAGGACTGAGGAGACTGCCTTGACTAGGTCCATGGGATGTTCAAAGCATTGGCTTGTAGTGGGGACACATACCCTGATATCGACAGAAAATTGCTTTTTCCCTCTTCAACAAGGGAAACCTGTGTTCCTCTGATATAAAACCGTGGGTACTGCACTACTTGGCTTCATGACACTTTTGCTAATACAGGAATTTCATACTCATAACAAGTTAAGAGCTCTCATTTAGTGCCTCATTATTAAATAATATTAAATATAAGATATATATTTAAATCTTTCTATGCACCACAACCTAAGCATGGCATCTTATAGAGATTTAATTTTTTGTAAAGTCCATTCAATGAGGTAGTACTGTTATGAACTCTGTTCTCCACAGCAGATATGTAGCTCAGATGGGTTTAATGTTCTGCTCAAAGTTATTAACTGAGTAGCAGATGGAACTTTGATAGAATTTGTTCAAGATGTTTCCAGTTTTCAAATTCAAGCCAGTGCTTTTCAACCAGAGATCATTTTCCCTCTGGGATATTTGATGATGTGTGAAGGGATGCTGCTAAACACCTGAAATGCACAGGACAGCACCCAACAAGATAATCATCTCACCCATCTATCAATAGTAAGAAGGTGGGAAATAAATAAAAATAAAAACAATTCTAGATCATCATTCCTTCAGCTTCAATATGCATAAAAGTCATCAGGGATCCTAG
>NW_007734514.1:56758-57895 GCF_000696425.1 Galeopterus variegatus
CATAATATCCTCAAGGTTCATTCATGTTGTAGCATATAGCAGAACATCCTTCCTTTTTGAGGCTGAGTAATATTCCATTGAATGGATGTACCACATTTTGCTTATCCACTCCTTTCTATAGACACCTGTGTTGCTTCCACACTTTAGATACTATGAAGAGTGCTGCTATGAACACACATCTCTTCATGGCCCTGCTTTCAATTTTTTTGGGTACAAATCCAGAAGTGGAAATGTTGAATCATATGGCAATTTATACCAGGTTAGCAACATATGTTTCAGTCAACATGGAACCAGGAAATGATACATGAATTTCAGAATTTCTTCTTCTAGGATTTTCAGAGACATCAGAATTGTAGATCCTCATACTTAGGGTTTTCTCCTCCTTGAACTTGATCACAGTGTTTGGAAACTTGCTCATCATCCTGGCAATCATCTCAGATTCCTGCCTCCACATGCCCATGTACTTCTTCCTCTCCAGCCTGCCCTCTGTAGGCATCTGTTCCACCTCCACCACCATTCCAAAGATGTTGGTGAACACCTAGACACAGAACAAAGTCATAACCTGTAAAGGCTGTATCTGTACCCAGATGTACTTTTTTATCCCATTTGTAGGGATGGACAATTTTCTCTTGATTCTGATGGTCTATGACCAGTTTGTAGCTATCTGTCACTCCCTACACTACACGGTCATCATGAACCCCCAGGTCTGTGCTTGCTGGTTCTGGTGTCCTGGATCATGAATGTACTGAATTCCATGTTACAAAGCTTACTCATGTTACCACTGTTATTTTGCACAGATTTGGAAATCCCCCACTTTTTCTGTGAACTTAATCAGGTCATCCACAGTGACTGTTCCGACACCTTTTTTTTTTTTTTTTTTTTTTTGGTCCTTTTTGAGACCGGCCACACCGCGCTCAGCCAGTGAGCACTGTGAGTGCACCAGTCATCCTTATATAGGATCTGAACCGTGGTGGGAGCGCTGCTGCACTCCCAGCACCACACTCTACCGAGTGCGCCACGGGCTCGGCCTCTGACATCTTTTTAAATAACATGGTGATGGACTTTACTGCTGTGCGTACTGGGTGGAAGATCTCTCGCTGGGCTCCTTTACCCTTACTGTAAGATTGTTTCCTCCAT
>NW_007734514.1:58569-75842 GCF_000696425.1 Galeopterus variegatus
TCTCTGTTGTCTCTTGGACATCACCAAACCCCATGCCACTTAGATTTTCTCCTATGTTATTTCCAAGGCATTTTATAGATTTGCATTTGACACTTAGGTCTGTGGTTCATTTTGAGTTAGTTTCTGTAAAAGGTTTAAATTCTGTGTCTAGATTCATTGTGTGTGTGTGTGTGAGAGAGAGAGAGAGAGAGAGAGAGAGAGAGATCCAGTTGTTCCAGTACCATTTGTTGAAAGGACAATTATATCTGAGGAATCTTGACCTTCTGAAACAGAAGTTCCATAGCATCCCATTAAAGATGTACTTTGATTCTTACTTTCTTCCCCAGGAAGCTCATTCAGCTACTGAGGGTGGAGAAGGAAGGAACTATCCAAGATTTAGGCCTTGAAGAATGCCCATAAAAATTGATTGATAGGAAAATTACACTTATGTAGACCATTTGCAGATATGGCCCCAATTTACCACTTTTCTCTGTATCCAAGACTTTTTCAATGTGACTGTGAGGTTCCTTCCATGAGCAGGTGAGGTCTACTTCTCCACCATTGAATCTGGGCTGGACCTAAGATCTCTTATTTGCTTTGACCAATAGAATATGGTGGAAGTGTCAGTGTGCCTCAGGGGTCCTTGGCATGTTTCTGCTCCTCTCTCCTCTACCCCTGTCATTGCTGTGTGGACAAATCCAAAACATGAGGAGCAGAGCCCAGGCATCCCACCCATAGCCAGCCTAGACCAGCCTATAGCCAGCAAGCCCTAGGATGTGAGAGAACCCAGCCAGGATTAGCAGGACACCTCCAGCTGAGACACAGCTGACCACAGACTCAAGAGGAGACCGGAAGAGATCAGAAGACTTTCCCTATCATAGACTCCTATGAGATTTTTGTAAAAGCATTATTTTAACCATCTATTTTTGGATTGCTTGTCAAAAATATGATAAATATGTGCAATTTTATCTGTCAATTAAAAAACACAGACACAAGGGAACTGTGGGAGGTGATGGATGCTTACTACCTTGATTGTGGTGATGGTAACATGAATGTACCCATGGTTTCAAACTCACCAAAATGTGTAAATTATATTCAGTTTTGTGTATGAATTATACCTCAAAAAGGCTGGGGGAAAGAAAGAATGAGCAAGATAATGTAATGAATAATATAGAACATGACACCAAATCCTTCAGTCCACTGAATAAACCCCTTTACACATTGATACCAAGATTCCACATTGCAATGTATGGATGTACGTCATGGAAAAAATATCTTCCAGAGAAGATGTATGATTGAGAATTAAATGTATCATTGAACGCTTTCCATATTTAAGGACATCTCTGGCATTAAGTTCATATTACCTCAGTTGGTTTATGCAAATCTGTCTTTCTGTGTAGACTACACTTTTAACATATATTTAATAAGCAATATTTCATTACTACTCTGTGCCACAAAATATGGTAGGCACTGTGAACACTGTGATGACTAAGAGAACAGTGTCCTTATGAAAGAATAAAATCCTATGATCAACTGTAAAACCACTAGCACGTTTAAATCTACGTTATAAGAAAAAACAGTAAAGGTAGTGATGTAGTGAGGAATGATGAACAGAAAAGTGGAAAACTGTGGTATTAGTATTTCTTCTACTAAATTATACAAATAGCCTCGGTTTCCATGTGTCGTTTATTCCATAAAACTAGTAACAACTCATCAGTATATGAGACACATGGGAATCTCCATACTGTTTCTTACCCAAGGTTGGGAGTAACTTTGGGAAAGTAGACAAATGAAAAATGGAAAAATATTGGATATCCGAAAAAGCAGAGCTTACTAAAGAGAGGACTTACATTTTATAAAGCAGTTGAAATTAAGGAAATTTAAACTCCGGGAAAAAAAATAGAAGGAGCAAGTTCTATTTCCATGATCTGATAAAGAATCACAGTGTCTGGCTTTGAGCTTAAAGTCCTGAAATCACAGGCACTTCTTGAAAATGTCTCTTTTGTGGCTTCCATCTGAAGAGTCTTCTCAGAGCACCCTTTATGTCTTTATTCCTCAGACTGTAGATGAAGGGGTTCAGCATGGGTGTGACCACAGTGTACATCACCGAGGCTGTTGCACTTGAGAGTGAGTTGTGTGTAGCAGCAGAACTGACATACACTCCTAGGCTTGTACCATAAAATATGGAAGACTACTGAGAAGTGACATGCACAGGTAGAAAAATGCTTTATACTTCCTTCGAGCTGATGAGATTCCACAGATGAAGAAAACTATTTTTGATCCCCACCCAGCAGTCCTGCTGCAAAATATATCATCACGTCATTAAGAAATGCATCAGAACAGGCAAGATGGACCACCTGATTAGGTTCACAGAAACGGTGGGGAATTTCCAAGTCTATAAAAAAGGACAGCAGCAACACCATTAAGCTTTGTAAGAGGAAATTCAGGGAACTCATGATCCAGGACACCAGAACCAGCCACCTGCAGAGTGGAGAGTTCATGATGACCGTGTAGTACAGGGGGTGACAGATGGCCACAAACTGGTCCTAGGCCATCAGTCTCAGGAGAAATTTGTCTGACATTCCAAAGAGTAAGAAATCTGGGTGATGCAGCCTTCATAGGTTATGACACTGCTGTGTGTCTAGATGTTTGGCAGCACCTTTGAGACAGTGGTGGAGGTGAAACAGATGTCCATAAAGGACAGGTTGGAAAGGAAGAAGTATATGGGCATGTGGAGGTGGAGGTCTGAGATGGTGGCCAGAATAATGAGCAGGTTCCCAAGCACAGTGACCAGGTTCATGAACAGGAGGGGCCCAAAGAGCAAGGGCTGCAGTCCAGGTTCTTCTGAAAGTCCCAAAAGAAGAAATTTTGAAATTTGTGTGTCATTCCCTGGTTCCATATGGTTGATGTGACTATCGCAAAAAGAGAAAAAAGAGCATCACCAAGCATGAATTATGCACCTGTTAGAAATGCTATCATTCATATTCTACAGTCAACACACTAATTCCTACATTATGTGTATGAATCTGGTACCTGTTAGGAGAACCCTGTGCCATCTCTGATTAAGAACTCTGTCCCACTCTGGATAGGAATCACTTGCTCCATGAAGTCATGTATTCAAAAATTTTAATGACAAATTATTTTATGCTTTTCAGTAATATAAATTGAGTGACAATCATGACCCTGTTATTATCTAGGCAGTAATTGATCAGTGCTAAAAACAAATACCACTAAATTCTTATGATGGATAATTAATACAAGCAGACACAAGTAGGTAAAGAAATGATTGTATAACCTTCAGATGATAAAAGGTACTATGAAGAAAAAGAAAGCAGATATAAAGGAGAAAGTAGGCAGTATTGTTCATCACTGGAGGTACCGACAAACTGGGTGACATTTGAAAAGAGACCTCCAGAGTGACAGAATGAGAGTGACAGTGTTATCTGTGGAAGCATGTGCCTGTTGGGAGGAACAGCCAGTGCAAAGGCCCTGAGAAAGGCGATTTTTTCAGATGTTCAAGGCCAACAAAGAAGCCAATGTGGTAGAAGAATTATCAAGAGGAGTGAGATGAAAGCTGGTCTCAGAGGATGCTGAAAACCAAGGTGGCCTTGTGGCTGCTGAAACTTCAAAGCACAAGGAGTCTCTCTGTCGAGATATCGTTGCATTTCCAAAGCTGGATGCAGAGGTGCCCTGTGAATTGAAATGCATCCTCTCTGTGAAGTCCAAGTTCAAGGTTTGGATGATTCAGCTCCTCCTGAGGACCTTGTTTCTGGTTTGTAGATGGAAACCTTCTTGCTCTGTCCTCACATGGCAGACAGAAAGAGACCATCTCCCTCGTGTCTCTTCTATAAAGGCACTGATCCCATTTAGGAGGGCTCCTCTCTCATGACCAAATTATTTTCCATAGGCTCAATCTTCAAATATCAACACATTGGGAATTAGGGATTTAACAGATTAATTTTGAGAACACAAGCATTTAGTTCATATCACTGTCCAAATCTAAGTAGTTTTTTATGACAGCAAGAACAATTTCATACAGGTAGATCATGAGAAATGGTGGAATCTCATGATGTAAATTTCAGCTTCCTCTTAGACATTGAATATATTATCATCCACGTTCTGCAAACGTGCGATGCGGTCATAACAGTATTGACCACATAGAGTTGACTTTTGCAAACGTTTCATACAGGTAGATCATGAGAAATGGTGGAATCTCATGATGTAAATTTCAGCTTCCTCTTAGACATTGAATATATTATCATCCATGTTCTGCAAACGTGCGATGCGGTCATAACAGTATTGACCACATAGAGTTGACTTTTGCAAACAATAAAGAAGGGAATGTTTATAAGGTACTAATCTCAGGGTAGTGTGTATAATAAGGTCTAAATGTATAATTTATAATTACCAAAGTGTCATAAATGAAGGACTCAATGACAGTTCTTAATGTGTATTATAAGTGTGAACATTCTAATTGTTTTGACAAATAAGCCAAGGGGTTTAGCACCCGTGACACAGTTCCCCCCCTTGTGGAGGAAGGGCATAGCAATTTTCTGGAGATATCAAGGACTGTGTCCCCAGTGCAAGTCAAGGCTTTGGAGATACCAGGAGCATAATCAAGACAGATTCTTCAGTGTTAAACTTGGAAGAAAACCTTAACTTAGGATTGGGATAGACTGTTAGTAGATGAACTCTCTGGAAGACAGTAGAGCTGATGAAGGAGGAATACTAAAGACTGGATTCCCCTGACTTTGAACCTGGTCTCTTGGGAACAGAGAATCTATGGGAAAAATTTTCTTTTTGTACAGCTTGTGTCCGATGGGGAAATGATATCCTCAGAGGTGGGTGTAACCAGAGGGAAATGTGCCTAATGAGCAGGTATAGGGAATTGTATATATATCCCTTCTGCTGCTGTCACTCAGAGTGTGCCAACTTGTCTAGATAAGACATGTTTGTTTCTTTTGGAGTCCCAAGTCTGGCTCAGGGACTGATGCTTGACTCCTTCCTGCTCTTCTGTTTAGGAAGAGAATTTGTCTCCATCATCAACCATTCAGTCAGGAATTCATTTTTCTGCATGGAAACCTTCCTCTCAGAGATCCCATCGAGGTCAGTCAGAGAGCCCAACAGGTAATACAGGAAAGATGTAGATAATGTTAGTTGAGAACCTTTATCTGAGGTCACCTGAGAGCCAAACCAGGCTAGTTCAGTGACAGATTGCAAGTCCCAAGGTTGTTTGCTTTCTTGATTAGTTAATTAATTAATGCATTTATTTATGATGCTAAAAGGGAATTGTCTATTGAACTCAGCATCACAGGATCACTGTTTACATTGAAATAAATGTTATGGAGGCACAATTAGAAGGAGGAACAGGAGGAATAAAATGGTTTCAGTAAAAGTAAAGCATGTTTCCAAGGACCTTTGCAATTAGGGGGAGTGG
The DNA here is from genome assembly GCF_000696425.1 of Galeopterus variegatus. NCBI lineage: Eukaryota > Metazoa > Chordata > Mammalia > Dermoptera > Cynocephalidae > Galeopterus > Galeopterus variegatus. Next base: position 63,986 of record NW_007734514.1, read on the forward strand.
AAAATACTGCTTTAGCTGTGGAGGGATATGCAGTCAAGTGAGGGCATTTCATTTTTATTTGTAAGATGGGGCATATTTGGCTTTTTTGTTTGTTTGGGGAGGTGTTTGGGGCCTTTATTTTTATTTATTTATTTTTTATTGGTTATGAATATTAATGAAATACAAAGCTGATTGTCACGCCTCATGCCCAAGACATGAAGGCCAGATCCATACTGGCAGCATACACCTTACCACAAATTGTGTCTGTAACCCATGTCCCCCCCCTTCCCCTCCCCCATTCTCCCCCACTCCACTTTGTATCCCAAGGTATGTTCTCTCAATGGGGCATATTTGAGTGTGTTTCCATATTGATGAGAAACATCCAAATCAATAAATTGTTTGCTCGTACAACCTTGTAATAGCATTCCATGAGACATACATTTTACTGTATCTTTTCTTCTGTTAATTATTCAGATAACATAAAATACTTATTAGGTGAAAAGGGGCATATTAAGAAGCTCTACTTTGCAGTAATTTCCTCACTCATGCAGCAGAATATATTTGTGTTGGTTAGACCAGTGATGCTGCTGAACATTCCACCATGCAGAGCACAGACTCCACTGCAAATAGTGACCTGGTCCAGAATGTCAGTAGTGCTGAGATGGAGAAATCCTGTGATAAAGAATATCTGTATTTTTCGTATTTTGTCCATCTTGAGATCATTTCCCCAAGATGTTATAATACTCACTTCTGCCAGCAATATTAGAGAGTACATCTTTGCTCTCTGTTTAAAAATTTCAACAAAAATCAGTGCAACAGCTTTTAAAATTTTTTTTTCCAAGATGATGAGTATGAAAGAGGTTTCTTGTTATTTTATAAAAAATATCCTGACTTTGAACAAATATGGAAATATTCATGTATTGGCTCTCATATATCTAGATTTTGATTTACTTATGTTTATTATGTGTCCATATGTATATAGTTATCAGCATTTCAAATGATTTCAACCAATTATTCTTTTTGAATTGACTTCTGGGGGGCTATAAAATATTACATCTTATTTAGTTAAATATGTCTATCTTCTTATTTTTGCATTTTTTTGCCTTAGTTGACATCATTTACCCATTCACAGATTTTATGTGTAGTTTTCCTAACCTTAATCTAAAATGAATTGTTTACTTTTACATTGAGGTTTTAATCTCTCTGGGTTTTGTTGTTGTTGTTGTTGTTGTTACTTGTGTGATAGAGAAACAACTGTGTTTCTTCCAGATACATAGCCATGTATGCGAGCTTTTATTTTAAACTTTAACTTTTTCAACTAAATTAAAATATAAACACCTTATATTAAATGTCCATATATAAAGAGACCTAATTCTTGGTTCATGTAACAAATAATTACTGAGTATCTGCTACATGTCAGAACATTATCTGAACATTATATATTCTTCAGTATGTAAGTTTTTGCCAATTTAGCTCTTAATCCATGTTAATATTAAACTAATGTTATTTTATATCTTGTTCTGATTAATGTTTGATGATCCATCAATTTTGTTTCCTGCAGATGTTTTGAAGGTGCTATATTTAACTTGGTTTTATTCCCCTGTTGTTTTGTTTGTTTGTTTTATTTCATAACTTGTCTGTTTCTTCAAATTTGTTTCTTCTTAATGCATCCATATTCACATACCTTTTTAAAATACAAAGGTGAATATACAAGGTAGCATCCCTGCTGACTTGGATCTTGCCTTATAGTGGAGAAAACAGAATATAATGAAGTAAATAGAAATAAATATCTGTATCAGGTAATGTCCTCAGGGATAAATCATTTCAAGAATGCTTTTCATTGTAAAATAATACAATTGTCATGATGTGTGCAGGATTTTATATGCTCTGGGAGGCCTTTGCATGTTGGGTGAGAAACAAAACCAGAACTAGAGTGTGCTCATTGGATTTGTCAAAAAAGAGATCAAAATTCAAAGCCCACAAGTAGCAAACAATGAATACCACACAAGAAACACAAGGAAAGTGAGAAATGGGCCTGCCTCATTTGCCCTCAGATTTTATAACAATAAATTAGTCAAATGAACATGGAACAGGCACAAGTCTTTATTGTTACATATAAAAAAGCCAAAATTTTGCTGTTGTTTTCATATTTCCTTTAATAAATTGTTAATTTTTTCTCCTTGCTCCATTTTTTAAATTGGGGTTTAAATCTGTGTGTGTTCTGTTACCAAGAAGATATTATTAAAATTGTCTTTTGGAGACCAGCCAACCATCAAAAAATAAATAAAATAAAATAAAATAAAATTAGAAAATAATAATAAAATAAAATAAATAATAAAATTGTGGATAACTTTCCTTTTTTAGTTTTGAAAAGTAAACAAAGATTTTAGTAATCATTGAAACCAACACAATTAAAAACTCTTCCTAAATTAAAGAACTTGAAGGGACTATATAACAATGTCAGAATTCTTTATTTTTGATCTTTTATTATATTTGCTGGGCATCAAAGAGATGTAATGGGAGTTGAAATATCACCAGAACTAAGGAAGCTTTTCTTTCCTTGCAGTCTCTCAGGAGCCACCTGAGCTTATTAGACTCATTCCACCTCAGGTCCATTTAACTGCTCTCACTCTGCTTATTGAACAGATTGTATTAAACACACACATAAACACACACACACACACACACACACACACACACGGCAGACGATGGCCATATAAAAAAGAGGCCCAAGTGTACAGGTACATAGGGAACATATGAACTGGGATTTCTGGGTACCAATTTTGTACTCTTTAGGGAAAAACAATCTGATATTGATAGTTCACCTTATATTCATTCCTTTCTAATAGTTGGCTGTGGGTGTCTACATGTGGGTATGTCTACATGGCCCCAGGAGGCCCAGTGTGCTGCATGTGGATAGGGGATGTGTGTGTGTGTGTGTGTGTGTGTGTGTGTGTGTGTGTGTGTGTGTGGGGGGGTGACAGCAGGTTTCAGATAAAGGGGAAGTAAGCTCATTATATTCCAAAAGGAAACTTATAATGCAGAGGCCAGAACATAAGGCAACAGATAGAAATAAAGGGGAGATGCATTTCAACTCACAGAGCACCTTTGCAGTCAACTTACCAAACTAAAGCTGCAAGAACATCTGGACAGAGGGACTCCTTTTGTCCTGAAGTTTCAGCAGCAATGAGGCCACCTCATTCTTCACCATTCTCTCACACCATCTCTCATCGCTCTCTTCCTGATCACTCCCCTGCCACACTGGCTTCCTTGTTTCCCTTGAATACCTGGAACGAGCACCTTCCCCAAGGTCTTTGCACTGTCTGTGCCTCCTGCCAGGTACACACTTCCACAGATGACCATGGGGCTCCTGTCCTGTCCTCCTTAAGATCTTTGTTCAGATGTCATCTTGATTGCAGTCTTCACTAACCACCAGTTAAAAAAAATAATACACCTCATCCATTCTCTCCTTTTTACTTGTTTTGTTATTCTTCCAAACACCTGCCACCAACTGACATGTTTTATGATTTTTTATTTACTTATTTTTGATCTCTGTTATTACATTGTAGGGACTTTTGCTTTTCACATCTCTGCCCTCACTGTCTAGACAGTGCCTGAAAGATGGTCAACATTCAACTTCTATTCCTCTAATGCATGAAAGAATTTCTCATTGTAATTGTAGAATTCATGATATCTCCAGGAACGTCTGAGAGTGGGAAGGATTTCCTTATCAGAGATGGCAGGATGATCCCCTAATGCGAACTACCATCATGCACAAAATATAAAAATGATTTCTTGACTTTAAAATATAAATGATAACATTTCTGAAAGATTAGTAATGCATTCCTGTGACTTGTCCTCCCCCTCCCCCATTAGTTATGTCACCCACATGGAATCTGGGAATTATACAAGAATTTCAGAATTTCTTCTAATGGGATTTTCAGAGGAACCTGCACTGCAGCCCTTCCTCTTTGGGCTGTTCCTGTCCATGTATCTGATCACTGTGCTTGGGAACCTGCTCATCATCCTGGCCATCATCTCAGACTCCCACCTCCACACACCCATGTACTTCTTCCTCTCCAACCTGTCCTTCGTAGACATCTGTTTCACCTCCACCACAGTTCCAAAACTGCTGCTGAACATCAAGACACACAGCAAAGTCATCATCTATGAAGACTGTGTCACCCAGATGCACTTTTTCCTATTCTTTGCAGGGTTGGACAATTTTCTCCTGACTGTGATGGCATATGACAGGTTTGTGGCCATCTGTCACCCCCTGCACTACACGGTCATTATGAAACCCTGGCTCTGTGGACTACTGGTTCTGGTGTCCTGGATCATCAGTGCCCTGAACTCCTTGTTACATAGCTTAATGGTGTTACGGCTGTCCTTCTGTATGCACTTGGAAATCCCCCACTTTTTCTGTGAACTTCGTGAGGTGGTCCACCTTGCCTGCTCTGACACATTTTCTAATGACATGGTGATGTATTTTTCATCTGTGCTGCTGGGTGGTGGTCCCCTCACTGGTATCGTTTACTCTTATTGTAAGATAGTTTCCTCCATACGTGGAATCTCATCAGCTCAGGGGAAGTATAAAGCATTTTCCACCTGTGCATCTCACCTCTCAGTTGTCTCCTTATTTTATGGTACAAGCCTAGGAGTGTACTTTAGTTCTGCTGCCACCCCAAATTCACGCTTAAGTGCAACAGCCTCAGTGATGTACAGCATGGTTACACCCATGCTGAACCCCTTCATCTACAGTCTGAGAAATAAGGACATAAAGGGAGCTCTGAAAAGATATTTGGGATGGAAACTATAAAAGCACCATTTTCCAAGAAGTATCCATGATTGCAGGGCTCTAAGCTTCAGAGCAAGTAACTGTAATTACTTAATCAGATATGAAACTAAAACTTTCTCCTTATATTTCTTTCTGGGAGTTTCAAAAAGTTTTATTAACTGCTTTGTAGAATTTAAGCAGTTCCCTTTTTTTAAGCTTTCTGCCCTCTCTGATACAACAGTTCTTTTCCCTTTGTCACTTTCCTACTTTCTCAAAGTTATTCCCAAATTTGTATCAGAAACAATTTGGAGGTTCCATTTTGTCTCATATAGTGATAAGCTGTACTCATCCTATGAAATAAACTACACCTGGCAACTGAGGCCATTTATATAACTTTATAGTAGAGGCCCATCTGAGATCACAGTTTTTCACTTTTGTATCCTTTCTCTATCTTTACCTTAACTGCTCTTTCTGCTAATGTGTACTTAACATAGGGTGTTTTACAGTTTGTCATGGGAATTTATTCTCCTTGTGATTTGAGGTCTCAAGTTATTACTCATGATCCTGATTCTTATTCAGCTCTGTGTCTGCAGTGCCTATTGTATTCCTAGCACAGTGTAGATAAGCAAAAATTGCTTATATATACATGTTCCAAGTGTTGTAGGCAAGTTTTAATATATTGATTGACTTAATACAGCCTTAGAGTCAGTGATGCCCTTAAATATGATGGGATAAATTTTTCAATCACTCTTTGAATGACTATGGAGAGTTGGTTTTTGGTGGTGTACATCTAGTCATTGAAATGTGGAGGCTTAATATCCAGGTGTAAGTTGATTCATTGGGATGAGGGATTTGTCCTGTTCCATATATTTCATTGGATCATCTTTCTGGTTCGGTTTAAAATTGTTCAGTGCTACCAATAAATATGAGTCCTTTCATTGCCATAAACAAAATACCTGCCCCTTTAAAAATTTCTGTCATAAACATTAAAGTACAAGAGAGTGAATAACATATACATTATTCTATCATCAATTTCATTATCTTATTTATGCTCTAAATTCTCTTAAATTCTCATGATCAAAGGACAGTTTACAAAAGACCTTGAATTTCTGCACAGTTATGCATCTGGAAAGGGTGATTTGTTATCCAAGGTCACAAATTGCTCCTGCAAAAATATATGTGTCCTTCCAACCTCTCCTGATTGCTTAGAAGTGAATCTCAGTGGTAGTCTCTTTTTAGTACAGTTATCTGAAACAAACTTGAATGTCCACTTCATCATGAATGCTGCCTCAAATATCAGAACAAAGGTCAAAAATATGAAGATGCAGATAATTCTCCATGTCCTCAGTTCTGTTTGCTTTGGTTATGTATCAGTAAGCTATTGCTGTGTAACAAGCCATCCCCAAATTTAAAAAGGCTCATGATAACACTCTATTTTTTTTTACATGGGATTCTATGTCAGAGAACTCTTCTGGTCTCTTCTCTCTCCTCATGAGTCTGTGGTCAGCTGTGAGTCAGCTGGAGGAGATCTGCTAATCTTGGCTGGGTTCTCTCACATTTGGGGGTTTGCTGGCTTCAGGCTGCTCCAGGGTGGCATGCCTGGGACACCTGGGCTCTGCTCTTCATGTCCTCTCTTCCAACAGCAGGCTGTCCTGGATTTGTTCACAAGGCAGAAGCAGGTTTACAAGAGAGAGCAGAAGAAACATGCCAACGCCTCTTGTGGGACAATCCCACATTCATATTCTTTTGGCCAATGCGAATAAAGAAAACTTAAGTGCATCACCTCAAATGGTTACTTTTTTTTTTTGGTGGCAAGATCACCCAAATTCTACTCTCTTAGCAAATTTACAGTATTCAGTACAATATAATTAAGTGTCCTCATTCTGTACATTAGATATCTAGACTTACCCATCCTACATAACTGCAACTGAGTAACTTCTACCTACTCCCCTGATTCCTTGCACCCCCATTCCTGCCCCTGGTAACCACGATTCTACTTTTTGTTTTTTATGTATTTGACTTTTTTAGATTCCACATATAAGTGAGATCATGCAGTATTTTTACTTCTGTGTCTGGCTTAGTTCATAAACATAATATCATCCAGGTTCATCCACGTTGGCCATAAAGGAAGATCTTCCTTTTTAATGCTGAATAAAATTACATTGCATATAGATATAACAAAATTTATCTATCGTTTCATCCATCCATGCACACTTTGCTTATTTATGTATCTTGCATACCGTGAAGAACATGAAATGGTCATGGGAGCACAGATATCGCTACAATGTGCTGATTTCATTTATGTTGGGTATACACCCAGAAGAGGGATTGCTGGATTCTATGGTAGTTCTATTTTAAACTTTTTGAAGAACTTTCATGCTGTTTCCCATAATAGTTGTTCCAATTTACATTTCCACTAGGATTATACATGGGTTCTCTTTTCCTCACACCCAGGACAATACTTGATGTCTCATCATTTTCATAGGTCATCCTTTTAAGTGTAAGATGATATCTCATTGTGGTTTCACTTTGCATTTCCCTTCTGATTTGTGGTGATTAGCATTTTTTTTCATGTACCTATCAGCAATTTCTATGTCTTCCTTTGAGAAATGTCTATTTGGGTTATTTGCCCATCTTAAAGTCAGATTATTTGTTCTCTTGCTATTGGTTGCTTGAGTTCCTTATATATTTTCATTAACCCCATTAAAATATGTATGGTTTGCAATATTTCCTCCCATGGCTTAAGTTATCCCTTTACTGTGTTGATCATTGTCTGGGCTGTGCAAAAAGCTTTTTAGTAGCTTGATGTAATCCCACTTATCTATTTTTTGCTTTTGTTGCCTGCCTGTGCTTTAGGGTTTATATCCAGGATGTCATTTCCCAGACCAATGTCATGGAGGTTTTACCCTATGTTTTCTTCTAGGAGTTTTGCAGTTTCAAGCCCTATGTTGAAGTCCTTAATCTGTTTTGAGTTGATTTTTGCATGTTGTTTGAGATAAGAATCTAATTTCATTCCTCTGCAAGTGGACATCCAGTTTTCCTAACATGATTGATTGAAGAGACTGTTTTTTCCCAATTGTGTGTTCTTGGCATCTTTGTCGAAAATCAATTAACAACAAATTCATGGGTTTATTTCTGGGCATGCAAATACTGTCTTGCCACAGCAGTTCATGACGCATAAACATTCTGTAATATCTTCTCTTAGGTTGGCTCTTAACATCAAAAAATAAATTTTATTTAATAGGCCAAAGTTGAATACTAAAGAGTTTAACTTTGCAAATATTTTATTACTGTACTGAATATATTTGTGGGTTTATAAGCCATTTGTGGGTTTCTCTATTCAAAATCATTGTGCATGTTCTTCTGTTTTATATACTGGGGAATGTGGGTGTTTACTCTTTTTATTTCAACAAAGTATTGAAATTTTTTCACCAATGATGAATTTTGCCATTTAATTATCTTATGTGTGGATGGATATATGTAGGAGGAATGTATGACATTTTATAAATTTTTTATGGTCAAGTCTATAAGCAGGTCATATTGCCTATCCCCCACCACTGATTTTTTTAATTTTTTGTTTTGTTTTTGTTGGTTATGAATATTCATGGGGTATGATTTTTTAACTTTGAAAGTTTTTCTGTATCATCAAGAGAAATAAATCACCTTTTATACCTGTTGCCCTCCTACTTCATGTTTTTCCTTATTTCTACCTTTTTGGCTTTCTGACTGTGTTACATCTCTCCCTGTGTAACAGAGACATAAAAAAGATTACTCAAAGCAACACAAATGCAATCAGAAGCCTGAAAGGCCTGCCCCTCAGCAACTCCTCTGTTAGAAGGAGAAACTAGGTACAGCCCCAAGTCAGTTTTTGCTTCAGTTTTTATTGTAAAGATAAGGAAATTACAGGAAAGGAACAGATGGTTAATCAATCATGGTAAGAACATAAAGAACTTGCCTATGTAACAATCTTTATCCAAGCATTCATAGTTCAAAATAGTTTAAACAATATACCATCAAAACAGTCAAAAATCTAAGCTATGTGACATGCAAAAAAAAATAATAGGATTATCATTAAAGTGCCTGACTTCTTAAGAAACTCAAAAAAAAACCAGCTCAAAGCAAAATGTGGAACAACCCCCATGCACCAACTAATCTAGCAGAATGTCCTTGGAAACCTTAACTGACATATTTTCTCATCATTTAGGTTTTATTGTATTAAGGGTTATTGCCCTTAGAACAACCCTTGTTTTGTTTCAGTTCTCTTGTTCACATTAAAGGCTTTAGACCTGTTTAAGTTTCCTTCTCACAAAATCTTCCAGTGAACCCATTATATTAACAATCAGTGTATACAATCTCTTACCTAAACAGTGATTAGAGTTGATTTGCTGGGCTCTTTCCCGCTAGCTGTAGGCTCTTCCTCCTATAAGAGGACTTTTGTCCCATACATGCATTACCTAAAAACCCTATCTAATAATCAAATAGGAATCAAAATTTCTAACCCTCTACATGAATGCATCTATATTTTTAAATGTCGCCTGCCATCTTATGTTATGCTTTCTTTTGCTTTCAAGCTAAGATTACCTATACCATTTTTATAAGCATATTTTAATCCATTTATGTTTACATAGCATGAAATTATAATTTTACATACCACTTCCCTTGGTGCTTCCAAAAAAGTATATTTTTATATTATTTTATTTCCAAGTCTGCTAAATCAATCTTGAAGTAGTGACTCATATCAATGTCAATAAATGGTCACTGTCTTTATTTCAGAAGTTACATTAAGATTTAAATTTACTTTCTGTGCCTAGCTTATTTCACTTAATATGATTAAAGTTATAAACATATAAATAAAAGAAAGAAAGATACAACATTCCGGGCCGAGCCCGTCGTGCACTCGGGAGAGTGTGGCACTGGGAGCACAGCGACGCTCCCGCTGCGGGTTCAGATCCTATATAGGAATGGCCGGTGCACTCACTGGTTGAGCGTGGTGTGGGTGACACCACACCAAGGGTTGTGATCCCCTTACCGGTCACGAAAAAGACAAAAAAAAATATATATATATATATATAAATATCTATTACATGAGCGTTCAACACCCTATCAATCTTCAGTAATACGTGGTATTAATATTACTACTTGATCTCATAAATTCATAGCCCTTTCCATGTGAAAATAAACCCTGAAATCCCTTCAGTGTTCTTATCTCAATTACATTTTACACAAGATAACTGAGGCACAATGCTGTTAGATTACTTGCCCAATGGAAGTTTTAGAAAAGTCAAGGACAGGACTAGAAATAAAACCACGCTGCTTCTGCTCCGTTAACTAAACCACAATGGTCCTAAATCTGAAGTCTTAGGCAGTAGGGTAATTTGCAACTCCAGCAAAGTGGCAGATTCAGCAAGCACCAAAGAAAGGAAGCCATAAGCTAGTACTGCATGCTCTCCTCTCCTTTTAAAGCCCTCAGAACCACACCCCGACCACCATTTTTAATCCATTCACTATTGCATGGTCCTACAATCCAATCACCTCCTCACGGCTCCACCTTTCAATTACCATAATAGGATTTCCCACCCTCTTAACAGTCACAGTGGGGGCTAAGTTTCTAATACATAAAACTTGGGGGACAGAATTCAACCTCCAATAAGTTTCGGGGGGACATAATTCAATCCATTACAATTCCCAATAATACATCAAACTTTCAACAGGACAACTGAGGTTCTTAGAAGTGGGAAGGGAGAGGGAAGGTAGGAATGGGCAAAGAACTATGAATATCAATGATAATATATATTATTGAATATAATAATTATTCTTATGTGAACATCACTTATTGCATGTGTGTGTTGATGTTCAACTCTGTACCCAAGATATGTACAATTGACTTTGTTATAATTTTTTAAAAATTTAAATTCAATTTTGTTTATGACAGTTGTTTTGAATTCACTTTAACTTGGTTTAATTTTTTCTGCCATTCAACTTATTTTATAAATGCTAATTTTCTTACAGTTTGTTTCTAGATAAACACACACTGTTGTGAGACTACAAAAGTGAACTAAGCTGATGTAGTTCCTATTAAACGGGATCTTACAGGATAATGGAAAATGTGGAGTATAGTGAAATAGAAGCACATGACATAATGTCCCCATAGATGAATCATAAAAGAAAGAGGATAGGTTGTCATGGCAGTTGCAGGGTTTCATACATTATGTTTTGGGGAAGTCTCTGCACATTGGACCAGAAACAGAACCAGGACAGTACCTATTGGATTTGTCAGAAAAGATCATAATCCAAAGCCCTAAAATAAGATGCTACAAACAAAAGTGAGAGAAAGACCTGACTCATCCTCTATGAACCATATGAAAACAAGTGTGGCCAAATAAATGTGGAACAGGCACAGGAATAACAACTAGGTCAGGACCCTGCTGTGGATTCCACGATGAGGCAGGTGGGGCAATAAGAGTCTGCTCAGCGTGTGGCCCTGGAGTCAGAAGGTCACATCAGCACCACACTGGCCACCTGTTCTCCAACACCCTGGCTCTGCTGTTGGACTCTTCATCCATGCACTTTTCCCTCATTAGCAGGAATTGGCCTTCTTTTAAAGCTTTACTTGCCTTTACTGCAGTAGATTATAAACACTTGCACACATGCCGTGCCCACACACGTACAACCTTCTCAGAAATATTTATAACAGCTTTATTCATAATTGCCAAAACTTTGATGCAATCATGATGTCGTCCTTCAATAGGTATACTGATTATCCAGCTGAGGTACATCTTTACAATGGAATATTATTCAGTAATGAAAAATGAGCTATCAAACTGTGAAAGGATATGGAAGAAACTTGAATGCATATTGATAAGTGAATGAAACCAATTTGAAAAGGCTATCTACTGTGTGATTCTAACTATATGACATTCTGGAAAAGAGGAAACTAGGCAGTTAGAAAAAACATCAACAGTTGCCTGGGATTCACAAAAGGGTAGATACAGATAAATATCTGAACACAAAGGATTTTAGGGCAATGAAACTATTTTGTATGATACTGTAATGGTGGATGCATGTCATTATATGTCTGTCAAAAGCCATAGAATGTACAAC
>NW_007734514.1:76189-90014 GCF_000696425.1 Galeopterus variegatus
GAGGCGCAGGGGTGTCTCTACACTCCACTCACGTTATCGGTAAATCTAAAACTGCTCAAAAAGAAAATGTCTTAATTAATTTATTTTATTATTATTATTTTTGTACGTATTTATGTGGTACAGAGTTGACTACCAGTATTTGTGTACAGTATGTGATGATCAAATCGGTATTATTAGTATGCTCATCTTTAAAAATTGTAATTATTTTTTGTGTCCTTTACCAAATTACTCCCTATCCCACCTACTCTTCCCCCTTCTCCATCTCTAGTAACTACAGATCTGTTGTTTCCTTCTGAAAGTTCAATAATTTATTATGGTCTTTTTTGTTTCTTAGCTCCGACTTATGAGTGAGGACATGCAGTATCTCTCTGTGTCTGGCTTATTTCATTTAACATAATTTTCTCCAAGCTCATCCATGTTGCTGCAAAGGCAGAATTTCATTCTTTTTTTATGGCTGAGTAGTATTCCATTTTGTATATGTACCACATTTTCCTGATGGAAATTTAGGTTGGCTTCATATCTTGGCTACTGCATGTAGAACTGCCATTATCATGAGATCACAGGTATCCCTTCAACATGATAATTTTCATCCCTTTGGGTGTATACCCAGAAGTGGGATTATGGATCATACTGTAGTTCTACCTGTTGTTGTATGAGAAACCTCCATACTATTATCCATCATGGCTGTACTAATTTACAATCCCACCAACAGTGTAGAAAAGTTCCCTTTTCTCCATGTCCTCACCAGCATTTGTTATTTTTGATAGTAGCCAGTCTAGCTGGAGTGAGATGATATCACAATGTGGTTTGTATTTGCATCACCCTGATACTTAGTGATGTTGAGCATTTTTTCATGTACCTGTTGGACATTTGTATGTCTTCCTTTGAAAAATGTCTATTCAGCTCCTTTGCCCATTTTTTAATTGGATTTTTTTTTTTTTTTTTTTACTGTGAAGTTGTTTGAGTTCCTTATATATTTTGGATATTAATCCCTTGTTGGATTTATGGTTTGCATATATTTTCTCCCATTCAGTAAGATGTCTTTTCACTCTGTTGATTGTTTCCTTTGTTGTGCAGAAGCTTTTTAGTTTGATACAATCCCATTTATTTTTTTTTCTTTTGTAGCTTGTGCTTTTTAATGAGATGCATAAGAATGGGTACAGTCACACAATGAAATACTATAAATCGATTAAAATGGTTTATCTACAACCACATTTAGCAATATGGATCAACATTTGAAATAAGCTTAACATTAGCTAAGATATACTAAATTATTCATTTATATGAAGCGCAAAACCAGTTCAAACTAATTAATGGTGTTAGGGTCAAAACAGTGGTTACCAGTGTGGTGAGACTGTGTGTCTAGAAGGTAGCACAGGTGAGAAAGATTCTAGGGTGCTGGTTATACAGGGGTATTTATTTTGTGGAAAAAAAAATCATTGAGCTGAATGTTTCTAGTGTGAATATTACTTTTGGTGTGAATATTACTTTTGAATAAAACAATCATTTTATTTGACAAGGAGTGTATGCATGTCTCTGGTGAAAATATAAATGTCAGAGTGTTTGGGAATGGTGAGACAGAACAAATATCAGACCTACAGAAGGAAAGTTCCTGCTAGGGAAATTGAAGTCTAAGAAACTGAGACTTGGAGAGAAAAGGGGGAGCAGAGTGGGGGTGAGAGAAACTCAAGGACCCTCCACAGTTGAACATTACCGAAGATTGTACTTGGAGACCTTGCCCTTTATATGTCCATCTTTGTGCCTCCAGCATTTCTGCAGGTAAAATCCATGCTTCTTTCATTCCTAGTTCCCTATATCACTTACGGGGCTCTCCTGTGGCATCAAGATGCATCAACGTTCCCCAATCTCCGTTCATCGGTGTGTCAAGATATAAGCTTCCTGGACTTGGTGAGGCATTTAGGAGGAAAACAGTTTATTTCTTTTTAATCTGGCCAGGTGGATGGGAAAAGCAGGAGAGGAACATTTATATGTGAGGAATCTTGACAATCTGAAATAGAATTTCCATAACTTCTCATTAAACATATAGTTTGATTTTCACTGTCTACTCCAAGAAATGTATTCACCTGCTGAGGGTGAAGGTAAAAGGAGTTATCCTTCAAGGTTTGGGACTTGAAGTAACCCCGCCAAAAAACTTTATTGAATTGAAAATTATACTGTGTAGACTGTTTTCAGAGATGACCCCAATTCACCATTTTTCTCTGTATCCATGACTTGTGCAATATGACTGTGAAGATTCCTTCCCTCTGCAGGTGGAGTGTGTTTACCCTTCTTTGGATCTGGGTTAGACTTAGGATTTTATATTTGCTTTAGCCAGTAATATATGGTGGAATTGACAGTGTCCCTCAAGGTGCCTTAGCATGTTTCTGATTCTCCCTCCTGTAACCATGCCCTTGCCATGTGAATGAGTCCAGGCTAGCCTGCTGCAGTAGGAGAGAGGACATGAGGGGCAGAGCCAAAGTGTCCCAGCCATGAACACCTTGAGCTTCCTACAGGGAGGAAGCCCCCCGATGGGGGAGAACCCAGCCAAGGTAGCAGAGCATGTCCAGATAAGTCACAGATGACTACAGACTTATGAGATAGATTTCCACGCAATAGAAAAAAAAGGCATTACATCAAACCATTTACTTTTCAAATGGCTTTTTATGTACAATACCTACTCATACAATAATCAATGTAAACAGAACTGAGGACATTCAGAATATTCTGGCGCTTTTTATTTTGGGCATTTGTTCCTAAAATGGAAGGAAATGTTCATGATTACCTGGTTATTCACATTTATTTCAGATAACTACATTAAATAGTGTGTATCACTGAAATTCCATTCCAGGTAACTGGGTAAGTTTGGAAGAACATGTATGTTTATGCAGGAAAACTCATGCCCCTCATTCACAAGTCCTCATTCCCAGAAGCATGAATGGGCAGGATTCCAGCTCTCGTGTGAGTCATCCTTTGCTCATGAGCATTAGAGAGAGTTTAGAACATAAAAGAAAACATAAAATTTATGAGCGTATACACAACTCACGTTCATTCACCTGAACATTAATTTTTGTGACAAAATTTTTAAAAGGAGAAGGTATTTTGTTTAGGGTGACAGCAGGAGTCATATTTGTAGAAAGCAATATAAAGTTTAAGCAGGAAAAAAAAAGATGGCTAAATAGTATCCCATTCATCCATTAAAAATGTAGAAAATCCTGTCATTTACAACAATTTGGATGAACCTGGAGAACATTATGTTAAATAAAGCAGGCACAGAAACACAAATACCACATGTTCTCACTTTTATATGGAATCTAAAAAAGTTGACCTCATAGTAAAGTAGAATGGTTGTTACTAGAGGATGGTGTGGTTATGGGGAAGAGGGCTTGCAGAGATGTTGGCCAAAGGATACATAATTACAGTCAGATAGGAGAAATAAGTTAAATACATGTATTGTAGGGCATGGTGACTATAGCTAATGGTGATATTGTATCCTGAAAAAATGCAAAGAGAGTGGATTTTAGTGTCTTCACCACAAAATAATGACTATGTAAAGTAACAAATAGCTAGACTTAACACTTCAAGACATTATGTTGTGCAGATAAACACAATTTTATCTGTCAATTTAAAACAAACACACAGAGACACAAGGGAACTGGTAGAGGGAAAGGAAATAATTATTACCTTGATTGTGATGATGGTAACATGAATTTGTACATAGGTCCAAATTCCCCCCATTATGTACATTAATTATATTTAATTTTTGTATGTCAAATAGACCCAATAAGCTGGAAAAGTAAAAAAACAAAACAAGAAACCAATAGCAGATGATACAATGAATCATACAGAACATGAAACCAAATCCTTCAGTCTCCTGAATAAACTTCCTTACACTTAGACACATTTGCTTGAGCAGACGTACATCTACAAAAATAATTATTCCATTGAAGATGTATGATTGAATATTCAATGTTGTTGAAAATTTTAAATATTTAAGGTCATCTCTGACTTCATGACCATATTGTAAATGTATGCTAATTTGTCTTTCTGAGCAGACTACCCTTTTAACATATACTTGATAAACAATATTTCATTACTGCTCTGTGCCATGAAATATAGTAGCCACTGTGAACACTATGATGACTAAGAGAACAGTATCTATATGAGAATTAAATTGCATAATCAGCTGTAAAATCATGCAATTTTATTCATTGTATCATAGTTTATAATATAAGGAAAGGCATTAACATAATCATTAAGGAGTGACAGACACACAAAAGGAAAATCTGTTGTATCCTAACTTTGTCTATAATTATAGTATATAATGGCTTCAGTTGTCAGGTGTAATTTATGTCACAAAAGTAGTACAAACTTGTCACCATGTGAAACGAATATGAACCTCTAAATTGTTCCTGATAAAAAGTTGTGAATACCTTTGGAAACTTGAAAAACGTGAAAGGGGAAACATTGGCTATCAGACAGAACAGAAAGCTTACTAAAGGGAGCTGCTTAAATTAGATAAAGCAGTTGAAATTTTAAACATGGAAAATGCAGGCAATAAATCGAGCAAGTTCTACTTTCATAATCTGATCAAATAACAGCAGTGTCTGGCTCTGAGACTTAGAACCCTGCAATCACAGGCACTTCCTGAAAACTGGCTCTTTCATGGCTTCCTTCTGAAAAGTGTTTTCAGAGCCTCCTTTATGTCTTTATTCCTCAGACTGTAGATGAAGGGGTTTAGCATGGGTGTGACCACACTGTACATCACCGAGGCTGTTGCACTTGAGTGTGAGTTGTGTGTAGCAGCGGAACTAAAGTACACTCCTAGCATCGTACAATAAAATAAGGAGACAACTGAGAGGTGAGATGCACATTTGGAAAATGCTTTATACTTCCCCTGAGCTGATGAGATTTTACGTATGGAGGAAACTATCTTAGAATAGGAGTAAAGGATACCAGAGAGGGTTCCACCACCCAGCAGCACTGCTGCAAAATACATCACCAGATCATTAAGAAAAGTGTCAGAGCAAGCAATTAGGACCACTTGATTAATTTCACAGAGAAAGTGGGGAATTTCAAAGTTTGTACAAAACGACAGCAACAACACCATTAAGCTATGTAACAAGGAATTTAGTGCACTCATGACCCAGGACACCAGAACTAGCAACACACAGAGCTGGGGGTTCATGATGACTGTGTAGTTCAGGGGGTGGCAGATGGCCACATACCGGTCGTAGGCCATCACGCTGAGAAGGAAGTTCTCCAAAACTCCAAAGAGAATGGCAAAGTACATCTGGGTGATGCAGCCTTCATAGGTTATGACCTTGCTGTGTGTCTGGATGTTCACCAGCATCTTTGGGATGGTGGTGGAGGTTAAACAGATGTCCACAAAGGACAGGTTGGAGAGGAAGAAGTACATGGGTGTGTGCAGGTGGGAGTCTGAGATCATGGCTGAAATGATGANTGTAGATGAAGGGGTTCAGCATGGGTGTGACCACAGTGTACATCACCGAGGCTGTTGCACTCGAGTGTGAGTTGTGTGTGGCAGCGGAACTAAAGTACACTCCTAGCATCGTACAATAAAATAAGGAGACAACTGAGAGGTGAGATGCACAGGTGGAAAATGCTTTATAATTCCCCTGAGCTGATGAGATTTTACGTATGGAGGAAACTATTTTAGAATAGGAGTAAAGGATACCAGAGAGGGTTCCACCACCCAGCAGCCCTGCTGCAAAATACATCACCAGATCATTAAGAAAAGTGTCAGAGCAAGCAATTAGGACCACTTGATTAATTTCACAGAAAAAGTGGGGAATTTCAAAGTTTGTACAAAACGACAGCAACAACACCATTAAGCTTTGTAACAAGGAATTCAGGGCACTCATGACCCAGGACACCAGAACTAGCAACACACAGAGCTGGGGGTTCATGATGACTGTATAGTGCAGGGGGTGGCAGATGGCCACATACCGGTCGTAGGCCATCACGCTGAGAAGGAAGTTCTCCAAAACTCCAAAGAGAATGAAAAAGTACATCTGGGTGATGCAGCCTTCATAGGTTATGACCTTGCTGTGTGTCTGGATGTTCACCAGCATCTTTGGGATGGTGGTGGAGGTGAAACAGATGTCCACAAAGGACAGGTTCGAGAGGAAGAAGTACATGGGTGTGTGCAGGTGGGAGTCTGAGATCATGGCTGAAATGATGAGTGTGTTTCCGAGCACAGAGACCAGGTACATAAACAGAAACAGCCCAAAGAGGAAGGGCTGCAAGTCCTCTGAAAGTCCCAGAAGAAGAAACTCTATAATTTGTGTTTCATTCCCTGGTTCCATATGGTTGATGTGACTCAAAAAAAGAGAAAAAAGAACATGACACAAGTATACGTTATGAACCTGTCAGAAATGCTGTCATTTACATCCTGAAGTCAAGACACTAATTCCTATACTTTGTGCATAAATCTCTTTTGTTTCTGGGAACCCCATGTGTCATTTTTCATTAGGAATCCTGTCCCACTCTCCACCTTCACTAAGAGGTCACATGCTCAAAATTTAACAAGGGGAGCAGGAAAGATGCCTGAGTAGAGGTGCCTGGTATGTATCCCTCCAACAAAAAAGGATCAAAATAATTAATAAACAGCTACATAGAGATGGCAATGTCTGTGGAACAGTGCCGGACTGCAGCAAAAGCCTGGTGAGACACAAGTGGAGCCCAAAAGTCCAGCATGGCTGTATAGGGAGGGGAGCAATCATGCTGCCTGAGCCACCATGTCCTGCCACCAGGATCTGCACTGGAGTGACATTCCCTCGCTGGTAAAAGTTAAGTAGAAGCCCTATATCAGCCCTCCTTCTCACCACAATAACCTATAATTACTACTAAAGAAAAATCCTAAAGCCCTTGCAAGCCTGGAGCAGACTGTAGAGAACCCAAGCATTGTGTTGCTCCATAACAGAAGCACACATTATGCACTGCCCACACCACACCCTAATGACACAAGATGAGCAGTACAGTGTCATCCTGAAACCAGAGACACTTCAAGAGGACACCCTGCCCTGGGGACCAGGAGCCACTACACTTTCCCAACCTTAATGCTCCACTGTTACCCCAATGCAGTCATGCAAGTGGCTACAATGTCCTGATCTCAGGGACTTATGCCCAGGCCCAGGAGTGGCTAAGACTCTTTACTTACACATCTGGGAAGCCAGCCCCATCTCCATATCAAACTGCTGCATCTCCACACAACCGGCCAAATATGAGACAGGCAATCTCTCCTCTGCTGCACTGCCCACCCCTGCTAGACTACTGAGTACTGTATGCCTGCACCCCAATCCAATAACACAGCTCAGGGAGCACTACCTTAATAAATTTGACCCCAAGAAAGCAGAGCTAAAGGAAATCTTATTAATATCATAAGGAAACTCACTGAGATATAAGAGAATACAAAGAAACGATTCACCCAAATCAGAAAAAGCAAATGATCTGATCAAGAAATTTAGCAGAGACATAGATATCATTTAAAACAATCAAACATAAATCCTGGAACTGAAGAAATCATTGAATAAAATAAAATCCACACCAGAGAGTCCCAACAACAGGCTAGATCAAGAAGAAACAATTTCTAATTTTGAAGATGCTTCTATTGAAATAAATTAATTTTGAAGATGCTTCTTTTGAAATAAACCAGAAAGACAAAAAATAAAAATAGAAAAGAATGAGGAAAGGCTAAAATATTTCTGGGATACCATTAAGTGAACAATATTCAAAATATGGGCTTTTCCAGAAGAAAACAAAAAAATATTAAACACTTAATTGATAAAATGATAGGGGAAAACATCCCAAGTCTTGAAAAACATGAATTTACATATCCAAGAATCTCAAAGGACTACAAATAGATTCAACCCAAAGTGGCTCACTCCAAGGCATATTACAGTAAGATTGTCAATGTTAAATGTGAAGAGAGAATTCCAAAAAGAGCAAAAGTGTCAAGTCACATATAAGAGTATCCCCATTACACTAACTGCAGACTTCTCAGTAGAACCCCAGCAGGCCAGGAGCGAATGGCAAGATACATTCAAAGTTCTTAAAGGAAAACATTTCCAGTCAAGAATTTTATGCCCAGCAAAGCTAACCATCAAAAATGAAGGAGAGGGCCGGCCCGGTGGCGCACTGGAGAGTGAGCCGCTTGGGAGCATGGCGGCGCTCCCGCCGAGGGTTTGGATCCCATGTGGAGACCGGTTCCTGCTCACTGGCTGAGCACGATGCAGGCGCAACACCGAGGGTTGTGATCCCGTTGCCAGTCAGTAAAAAAGACAAAAAGGAAAAAAAAAATGAAGGAGAAATAAAGTCTTTCTCAAACTAGCAAAATTAAGGGAATTCATTATCACCAGACCAGCCTTAGAAGCAATGTTTAGGGGAGTCCTACAGCTAGAAGTAAAAGACTAATAACAATCATCATAAAAACACACGAAAATATATAACTTACTGGTACAGCAGATACACAAATTAGAAAGAGAAAGGAATCAACACTTATCAATACATAAAACCACCAAACTGCAAATATAAACAATAAGAGAGGAAGAAAGGAACAAAAAATATGCAAAACAATCAGAAATGACAGGAGTAAGACGGCATGTATAAATAATAACTGAATATAAACAAATTAAATGCACCAATTAAAAGACACAGACTAGCTGAATAGATTTTTTTAAACACAACCCATCCATATGCTGCCTACAAGAAACATGCTTTACCTATAGAGACACACATAGACTAAAAGTGAAGGGATAAAAGAAGATATTTCACATAAATGGGAAAAAAGAACAAGCAGGGTTAGTTAGTTAGTTATTCTTACCCAGGGAGACGGTGCTCAGTGGATACAGATTTGTAGCTAGATAAGAAGAATAAGATCTAGTGTTCACAACACTAAAGGGAAATTACAGTTAACAACGAATCATTGTATAATTACAAATAGCTAGTACAGAGGATTTTGAATGTTTCCAACACAAAACAATAACAAATGATTTAGGTTACGGCTATGCAAATTACCTTGATATGATCATTTCACACATTATAAATATACCAAGTATCACATTGTACTCCATAAATATATACAATTATCCTGGGTCAATTCAGAAAAAATAAATTAAGACGAAAAAATTCAGACACAGATGTAGATTAGAGGTTATTTGAAGCCGGAAGAAAGGAATAATATAGAAGTTAATGCTTAATGGGTAAGAAGTTTATGGTTAGAATGACATAAAAGTTCTGGAATAAATAGAGATGATGTCTACACAGCATTAGGAATGCAATTAATTCTGTGGTATTGCATGTTTAAAAATGGTTAGAATGGCAAATTTTATGTTACACATTTTTTACCACAAAAAAAAATTATTGACATTTTTTCATGCTTTTAATGAATATAAATTGACTGTGGATCATGTTCCAGTCACTAGGCAATGATTAATCAGTGCTGAAAAACAAATGTCACTAACATCTAATAATGGACAAATAATACAAGCAAATATAAGTAGGTGAAGGAATAATTGTGTAACATGCCAGATGGTGACATATACTATAAAGAAAATGAAAGCAGATCTAATGGATAACGTTGACAGGGAGTGTTACTTTTACTGGGTTTTCAGCCAAGTTACGTGACGCTTGAAAAGAGAACTCCAGGAAAACAGGACGGGGGGCCAAAAAGTTATCTGCAGAAGTGGATGCCTGGCAGGAGGAACGGCCATTGCAAAGGCTCTGAAGAAGGTGCTTTTTTCAGATGTTCAGGGACAACAAGGAAGCCAGGATGGCAGGTGAATTTGCAAGAGGATAGTGTTTAGATGGTGTCAGAGGATGTTACAGAGTGAGGTGGCCTCACTGCTGCTGAAACTTTAAAACACAAGGAGTCCCTCTGTTACAAATCTGCAATTTAGTAAGCTGACTGCAAAGGTGCCCTGAGAATTGAAATGCATCCATCTTCATTTCTGTCCATTGCCTTATGTTCTGACCACTGTATTATGATTTACCTTTTGGAATATACTGAGCCTAGGTCCCCTTTCTCTGAAACTTGCTTTCATCCCTAAAGGTACACACACGCGCGCGCACACACACACACACACACACGTACACACTTAAACATGGAGCTGTGTTAATATCAAGTTCTTCTCACCCCAATCACAGTATTAGAAAAAAATGGATACGTAAAGCTGTCAATATTAAGTGATCTTTCTCCAAAAATAGGTAGAAATGATACCCAGAAATTCCTGTGTGTAAATCTCCCACATGCATATAAACTTAGGGCTCTTTTTTAAAGTAGACATTTTTTGCCCTGTATTTTTAAACATAGAGAAAATCTGCTCAATAAACAGGGACAGAGAGGGAGAATTATTAATGGCCCTGAGAGAGAAAAAGATCTAATAAGCTTAAGTGGTCCCTGAGAGAGTACAGGGAAGTAAAAAGCTTCCTTGGTTTTAGAAAGAATCCAACTCTGTTATGTTTCCTTGAGCCCCAGAAAAAATAATTTTAAACAAATCAAAACACTTTTTCTTAAAAGACACAAGTAATGATGTCTTTTTGGTGCCAAGACACTTAGACTAAAAATACAGATTATAAATCATCATAGAAAAAAAAAGAACAAATGGAATAAACCAAAAATTCTAAAAAGAAAATATGCAAAGAATGATATTTGAAATATTTTATATGAAATATTAGAAGGCTTGCTTTTTCTATGTGTACTCATCAATATTGATTTGACCAATTAGGTTGGATATGGATTGATAGGAGATGAGAAAATCCCTTCCTCAACTTTTCTTATTTGACATATTTGTTTTTCTCAGGCTTTCAGTTTTGATCTCCCTTTTGACAAATCCAGTGAGCACACCCTAGTCCTGGTTCTGGTCTTCAACCAACATGCAAAGTCCTCCCCAGACCATTTTCTATAAAAATCCCACACACACCATGACTGTTGTATTCTTTCCCATGGAATAGCATTCTGCATGTGATGTATCCCTCATGATATTACATTCCACACACATTTATTTCATTGCACTCCATCTTTACCATTCTATTGCAAGATCCATGTGAGCAGGGGTTTTGTCCACCTTTGTGTTTCACAAAGGTGTGTGCATTATATAGTGCATAATATAGAAAGAGAAGCTTTAAATGAAGCTAAGAACTTAGGGAACAGAGAATGGCAGTTTGAATGCAATTAGATCATGTAGTGTGGTTTCAATACCACCTATGAAATGGAATAGAATGAAAATATGAAACTTACTTTATATAATGATATACAATAGTAAGAACTTCATGACATCAACAAGGGTCACTAATTCAAGATTAAATTGCCAAAAGCTTGGAAATAATAAAATATAACAGGACGTTTATTTTAAATGTGGGGAGGGAGCAGTATCTAAACTTACCATTCAATCTTAGCTAAAGATGCAAGGATTCAAATATGTTTATGAACAATAGATATGATCTTTAGTCACATGGTGAAGAATGCTTTTCACATGACGGATGAAGGTGTTGGAACGTCCAGAAATCTAATTACAAAAAGGTAAAAGGCACAATAAGGAATAACGGAGGTATGAAATCACATTGGAAATGTATTCAAAGGGTGATCCATTTACTCAAGTCATGCAGAAGACCTTTCCACATTTTAAAAGATATGACAAGAACACAGTATGACCAACTGGTGGATTTGGCTACACAAAATGTATAAACTTTCACACATTCCTTCCAAATACTTTCATACTTACATTTTTTTAAAAAAGACAAATACTAAAGTGAGTGAAAAAATCCAACTTCTTTTTTAAAGCTTGTATGATTTTTAATTGAAATGTACTTAAATAAAAGCTTTTGTAAATACATTTCTGTTGGGAAGAAAATGAAATTGGTCCCCTACCTCATATATATTACAAATAACAGAGTAATCAAAGAACTTAGTATAAAAGGAAACAATACATTTAAGACGAACATCAGGAAAACTTCATGTAAAATCCACATGTGGGCAAGACTAGGAGTAATGCAACACTGCAGTAAAAAGATAGACACATTGAACTGAATAAAATTTAAAACTTTTTATGGCCATAAATTATCTCCAAAAGTCAGTACAGACACAGCAATCTGTAAAAGTGCATTGAAATGCTGATAAGTATAGAAAATGGGCTTATAATAACAATAAGCAAATCAAAATGATGATCAATATAGGAATATTTGCTCAAACCCAGAACAGTGTAAGAAAACAAGAAACCTCTTTCAAGCTCATCAGCATGGGGAGAAAAAGTAAACGGTGTCACATCATTAGGTTTGGAACTTTTAAATTNATAATAACAATAAGCAAATCAAAATGATGATCAATATAGGAATATTTGCTCAAACCCAGAACAGTGTAAGAAAACAAGAAACCTCTTTCAAGCTCATCAGCATGGGGAGAAAAAGTAAACGGTGTCACATCATTAGGTTTGGAACTTTTAAATTGGTAGCCAAAGGGGTATTCTCCAATTTTGCTGGGAGGAATGTGCAGTGTTACAGGCTTTGGGGGAAAAAATCAGCAGACAGCTACAAATATAAAAAAATGCACATCATCTGAAACACAGAGTTTCTTAGCCGTGGCACTACTGCAATCCTGGGCCAGATCATTCTATGTGGTGGGGTCTGTCCTGTGCACTGTATTAAGTTAAGAAGCAACTTGACCTCTAAAAACCCCTCCCCAGTATGAAAACCAAAAATGTCTCTGGACATTACTCAACATGCCCTGGAGGACAAAATCAATCCTTATTGAGCATGGCATTTTAGTATAATAATTCAAAAGTTTGTAGCATTGATATAATAGCAGTTTATTAAGAAAAAATATGAAAGACCATCAATACTGTAAATGGCACAGAGACACCATGAGCAATTGAAATAATGAATCAGCATTACAGAAGATGATTTTAGTAACTTCCTTCAGGTACAAATCAGTGAGAAAAAAAGGGGAGGGTGGTATGTTAGAAAAGGAGACACCACTAAACCATAAAGAGCATTTACGATGTGCACAGTAATCTATTCATGCATTTGTATAAAGTTGTATGAGTATGTACGTGTGCATAATATAGAAAGAGAAGCTTTAAATGAAGCTAAGAACTTAGGGAACAGAGAATGGCAGTTTGAATGCAATTAGATCATGTAGTGTGGTTTCAATACCACCTATGAAATGGAATAGAATGAAAATATGAAACTTACTTTATATAATGATATACAATAGTAAGAACTTCATGACATCAACAAGGGTCACTAATTCAAGATTAAATTGCCAAAAGCTTGGAAATAATAAAATATAACAGGACGTTTATTTTAAATGTGGGGAGGGAGCAGTATCTAAACTTACCATTCAATCTTAGCTAAAGATGCAAGGATTCAAATATGTTTATGAACAATAGATATGATCTTTAGTCACATGGTGAAGAATGCTTTTCACATGACGGATGAAGGTGTTGGAACGTCCAGAAATCTAATTACAAAAAGGTAAAAGGCACAATAAGGAATAACGGAGGTATGAAATCACATTGGAAATGTATTCAAAGGGTGATCCATTTACTCAAGTCATGCAGAAGACCTTTCCACATTTTAAAAGATATGACAAGAACACAGTATGACCAACTGGTGGATTTGGCTACACAAAATGTATAAACTTTCACACATTCCTTCCAAATACTTTCATACTTACATTTTTTTAAAAAAGACAAATACTAAAGTGAGTGAAAAAATCCAACTTCTTTTTTAAAGCTTGTATGATTTTTAATTGAAATGTGTTATTTATATATATTTGTGGGTACAGGGTCATATTTCAATACATGTACAC
>NW_007734514.1:91273-92042 GCF_000696425.1 Galeopterus variegatus
TTCTACTTTTACTGAAACCACCTCACACCTCCCCCTCCTTCTTACATGACCATCACTTAATGGTTAAAAATGAATCCGCATTGTTGAGTTCAATCTTCAGTTCTATTTTTAGCATCATAAAGAAATACATTACCTAATCAAGCTATAGAATAAACAACCACAGCCATCTCTCAGCTCCAGGCTAGGTAGGGTTGGCTCTCAAGTGACCTCGGGTATATGATCACGACTTCCATTCTCTCTGTAAATTTCCCACAGTACCTACTGGGCTCTGGGACTCACCTACGTGGGTTTTCTAAAAGGAAGGTCTCTGTGTGGAAGTCTGAAGTCTTTCCCAGATGGTTGGTGATGGAGACTGAACCTCTGTCCCAGACAAGACAGCAAAAAAGAGTCAAGCATCAGTCCCTGAGACAGACTTAGGACTTCAGAAGAAACAACCATGTCCTGTTCAGGACAAGGTTGCACAGACTGAGGGACAACAGCAGAGGAGATATTTACAGCTTTGTGTAGCTGCTTATTAGGCATCTTTCCCTTGTTTTTCCAGCTCCGAGAACATCATTTTCCTGTGGGACACTGCTCTGCACCAAAAGGGAATTTTTCTGTCTGATTCTCTGTTCCCAAGACATGAGGTTACACTTCAGAGAAACCCAGTGTTTATTACTCCTTTGACATGAAATCCCCTGACTTCCAGAGATCTACCATCCAACTACCTTATCCTAACCCTGAGATAAAGTTTTCTCAAAAGTCTAAGACTAAGGGCTCTGTCATGACA
>NW_007734515.1:0-7236 GCF_000696425.1 Galeopterus variegatus
TATCAACATTTTCTTGCTTTAAATATACACTGTACATAACCACCTTGAGTGGGTTTTGAAAGCAGAAACTCAAGGTCACTAGGTGCTGTCAATAACAGGAGGGCTAAGGATGGCTGTGGTATGGCTTAACTCCTGCTCTTCCTACTTTCACTTTGTTTTCTCCCACTGCCTTCTGTGACACCACGTAAGTTCAGTCATGCATTTGTGTGTATTTTTAAAAAACATATCAAATGTCTTATGTTTCATAAATTGAGGGCTCAAGTTCACATGAATTCTATATAAATTTTTACATACCACTGCAAAACCTAGCAAATGACAAACTGGGATTTTATTTGCACTTGCCAGGGATTATATTATTCTGAAACAGAAAATTATCTCAAATGTACTTTATATCAGTAACCAGAAGTAGGATTTAGCGTTGTTCACTTTCAATCTTTCAATAATGTCCATCATATTGCCTTATGATATGTAACTGATGTGACCCATTATTAGGTCAGTTGTAGCTTTGAACACTATTTTAAATGAGATCAATGAAAAACATACATTTTCTGTACATTTATGACTATAAGATTTAGACTCATTTTCAGGGAAAGATGTTATTATGTGAAAATAATTCATTTCTGTATTGTTTCAAAATTTTCTGATGACAATATACTACCAAATTTGTTGTCATCTCTAAAGTAGAACCTGGGTTAAATACTTTAAAAACGTTTAGAGTTTGGTTGACAAATAAAAATCTCATATAATTCTGCAACTTTCCTGTTTTGCATTTTGTAAACTTTGCATTCTCCATTTCTGAGTTATGCTGTCTATTTTTGAAGCCCTCTTTTACAATTGCGAGAACTCCTGTTCCACTTAGTGAAAGGGAGTTGAGGGAAATCATAGTCTCTTGGCATTATAATCTTATATCTGCTATGAATTTACTAAGTCTATTCAAATATTCAAAAATCAAACATTTTTACTAATTATACTCAACCATTCTTTACCTGAAGACAGTTTATGGAGAATGTTTTCTCGAACATGATGATGGAACAGGTAGTTTATTGTAAGTGGTAAAGAAGTAGGAAGGTGGAAAACTGAGAAAGCACCAATTTTTCAATATCACCAAGTACTATCGTGTGAAAAATATACCTCAAACTGGTAATTTCCAACATGTATTCAACTTGTGGAATCATCTGCATCAAGTGTCTGGTTGTTATGCCTAATAAATTTTCTTGACAAATGTAGGCAAGACAGAGAAGATTAGGAAGAGCTTTCATTCAACTCTCTCTCATCATAACAGGTTGTTCACATGACACTGAGACCAGCTAAAGTGTCCCTCCTGCTTATGCCATTGCAAGGCTGTTGCAGCTAATGAGGCCTTAACATGTAGTACCTGAGGTGTAGCTGAGGCTCTCATGGTCCAGAGCCCAGAGCTGAAAACTATTCCCATCAGTTCTGCAACATCTTCCTCGTACACAGACACAGATAATCTGCTGCACTGTTCCTCAGACAAACAACATGAGTGGGTAGCTGGGCCATGCCAGTAGGGAGGTTTGTGTTCAGGGCTGCAACACTGTGGGAAGAAGTTGTATAGCTTGCTGGCAGTAATAAACCCCAACATCCTCATCCTCAACCCTGCTGATCTTCAGTGTGAAATCTGTCCCTGATCCTCTGCCACTGAACCTGTCTGGAACCTCTGAATCCCTATTGAAAAACCCATAGACCACGAGCTTGGCCTGGCTTCTGCAGGTATCAATTCAAATATGTCATTCCATTACTATGTCAGAGTCTCTGATTGGCTCTGCAGGAGAGGAAGGCCTGCTCTCCAGTGATGATGGGCAGGGAGAGTGAAGTCTGGGCCATAACAACATTGCCATTGGTTCCTAAAATAATGAAAGAGAAATGCAAGCTTCTATACAAACATTAAAGACAACATGTATGATTTCCCTGTTGTATTTATTTCAGACTAATCTTTTTTTTTAAGTTTTAATACTGCCATAAAAATTAGACATGCTATAATTAGCCCAATATTTACAAGGCCTAAGAGGATTTTTTCAAGATCTTCATGAGAGCATGAGTCATTACTTCCTTTAAGTGAATTCTAATTCTCACATAGAAAATGTCAAATGTCCTTCCTTGAGGCACAAAGCATATGCCTCTAACACATGTTCAGAACACATATGGGAAGCAGTGGATCCCCCAGAGCTCAGCCTCTGACCCCATTCCCCTCCTCATCTCACTTCTGCCCTTACCAGGGATCCAGAGCATCAGCAGCCCCAGGAGGTGAGCAGGGAATCTCATTGTGAGATGAAATGAGGAATCCTGATAAGTGAATGCAAGGTTAGAGATGAGGTTTTATCTCAGATTCACAAGGGAAAGTCCTCCCTAGGGGACAGTGTGCAAATCCCCTGGTGGGTGCAGCAGTGTGGAAAGAGCCAAAGGGAGGGTGGAAAGAGCCAAAGGGAGGGTGGTGGCCTCACCTGTGAGCAAGCAATGTGACATAAAATGTCTCTTGGAGGGCAACAAATAAAGATTCAGTCCAACTTTGTCACACTCTTTTACCTTCCTATAATCCTGTTCATGACGACAATTGTCGAGGTAGGGCTGGGTCTGGAGCTCACAGACCCCTCAAGCCTGCTGTGCAGACTGGGTCCCAAACCCTTCACCTTCCAGGCAGGGTCCCCAGACCCCACACACATGAGGCTGGGTCACCAGACCCCTCACATGCGGGTCTATGAGTTAGGTAACTGGCAAACAGGTCCTTGGAGCCATAGTTTCGAGAGCATAGCCGCACATGGTGGATGCCCAGGGCAGAAGCCAGCCATGTTGCAGTGCTGCACATGTGCACTAACTCCACCCACACACAACTTATTTACAAAGAATGTGCTGCACCACCCTCAACCAGACAGGCAGGCAAGGGGACCTGATTAAATTATTCTATTTTACCAACAAACTTCCCCCTAGTTGGTAAGAAAGATATAACTCATAGTTTGGGAGTTTATCAGGGACACAATGTGTTTGACCATCCACTCTCAGATAATGTGTCCAGGTTTAATCTTTGAGAGGTGAACAGTCACCCTACATAGTTCCTTCCAAGCTAATCTAGAGAATACAGCCTCCACCCAACAAGTACTGATTATACAGAGTACTAATTGTAATGATGAATATGCCAACTATTCTGATTTGATCATTGTATATTGTACATGAATTCTGATAGTCAACTCTGTACCCCACAAGAATTTATAATCAATTATGTTTCAATAAAAAAAACAAAACAAAACAAAACAAAACATATACTGATCTGCAGAGTGCCTCCAAATAAAAAGTGGTCTTGAGCCAAACCAAGAATTGTCTGGCATCTGCTGCTCCCAGGATAACTGCCTAAGAAACTGCCTTCCCTGGTACCTGGTGAGTTCAACTCCATAAGAGCGCTCTGTCAAAGGGCCTGACAAGGACAAAGAAATGTATCTCTTGCATAGAGAGCTAAGAGCCCAGTTTAAGTAAGAGGAAAGTGGAAAGATTTGTATGCCTTAGGCAGGGAATGTAACATTTCTGGTGACCAATTATTTTAATCTGGTATATACCCCATCATAATGATCTTACATACACTAATAAGTCACAGGGAGTAGATGAATGAAAAACTTTCCTTCGTAATTGTACAAAATAAAAAAAGGAAAAACTTTATATTATGTTTTTCTGAGTGGTATTCAGAAAAACCCTTCCCTTACAGAGTTTTTCTTGTCATGTAGAACCAGGTCTTCTCAGAGTCCCAATTTCTTATTATTTGTTCTGTGTGAGAACCCGAGTCTCTCCTCTGGCCTGTGTGTGAAACAGTCACAGCCACAAGTCCACAGTTCAAAGTAAATTCCATCTGTGAGAAGAGCAAGAGCTGGAGCTGCTGTTTTAATGTCTCAGGGTAACCTGTACCTTTGACAGATGTTTTCCTGGGCTTTCACTTAAAGATGGTCACAGCTCAGGAATGTCCGTCTTCCACATCACTAGTGATTTAAATATGAAAGCAACCTCATTATTATTCAGTTATCTTTGATGCCCTTAATATTGAATGAACTAGCTTCTGAAAAATGGTGCCTATTTCAAATCACTTCAAAAGAACAGTAACTGTCCAAAAAAAAAAAAAAAAATTCTGGAGCAAATATCAGAATAGTCTGTTGTACTGTGCAATGTTGAGAAATTTAACAAAAAGGCATATGTAACTCCCAAAAAACACAATCACACAAACAGAGTTCTAGGTATGATTCCACAAGAAAGTTTCATCTGAATAGCTTCTGGAAAATCTACCAAAACATGATTTTTTAATAAGTTTGGAGGAAAAATTGAGTAAAAATTATACTAACCTTTAAAGTTGAACTCCCTGATGAGAATCTGGTTTTCTGTCCAAACTGTGGTGAGAAGGTAGGACTAGAATAAAGGCCTTATATTGTCATAATTTAAATTTTATTTACCCTTTTCTGTCTCAACATTTTGTAAAGTTTTGTGTTTCTGACATTTTTTTTTTATGATACTAACCAGTTCAGTTCTTATTCTTAGACTGGTAAACATCAGACTCCTAATTAACCATGCTAGCTGTAAGAAGTCAGAAACATCAAAAGCTGAAAAGAAGCAAAATAAAAGTAAACACACACACAAAAACACACAAACTAAAAGCGAACTCTGTGATACCTCTTAAGCTAATTATAAAGGATTATTCTGAAATAATGTTAAATCATTAACCTCCGCTAACCACTCTCCAATATAGGAAATTTAATTGTGAGAAAATGAGTAATAGTAAAAAATTTGTCACGTTTTCTTTTACTGCAAGTTAACTCTTGAAAATGTTATTTTTACAAAGTATTCTTTAAGATGCTTGATTTAGAAAGAGTATTGCTATTTCCTGAGAAAATGAATGATAAAACTTTAAAAGTTTACCATTGTGATTGATTGTTTTATTATCTGTTGTCTTTACACATTCAGAAAATCTAAAATCCTTAAAATAAAAAATTTGGTCATAAAAAGGCTTTAAAATATTCCTATACGATCTATACACTGAAAGTAAAAATTTCTAAACAAAATTCCTCTTTCCTATATGTGAACAAATTAAGCCTAGGCTTCACCAATAGAAGCCAAAGCAGGTCACTCCACATTGAACATAGATAATAAGAGAGAGGCTGTAAGAAGAATGTCCATTTGGGTGCAGGTGTGAGCAGCAGATCCTTGTGAGTCTCTAATCTTGACCAAGTCAACTGAATGAGGAAGGACTTGTATGGGTGGGTTTTAATAGAGTTGTGTCTTCTTTGCCTGGTGTTGTTAGTTTGGGGCCCATAGAATTGAAAGTAAGTGTATTAATTGTATGACTCGAGAAAAAAGTCATGGAAGTGAAATTGTCTGTGTCCATTATGCTGGAGTCAGTGTCTGTGGGGTGGAGAGTGTGATACTGTTTGGGGGAGGAGAGAGTTTAGAGAGATTTGTGGGCTGATCAAGGAAAAAGATACGATCACAGGGTGGCAGTAGCACACACCGCTTTTACTGGTGAGGCTTTGACAGGTTTGCACACAGTAGTCCTTCACAGTGGGAGTCTTTCCAGATGCCCAGTTGCCAGGGTTGCTACTCAGAAGAGGAAGGGGACACTGGAGAAGGGACCTATGTGTCTAGTTTATGTCATATAGTAGTTTGGTGGGACAGCTCCAAAGGTAGTATTTGGGGTTTTCATAACTTGGGACTTATCTATTGCTAGCTAATGTGGGTGAGGTTTTTCTGGAAGATGCAAGGGAAACATCTCTAAATGAATAAATATCTGCTTCTTAAAGTAAATGGCTGCTTACACAAGTAATTGGATGTGTAAAATTTGATTTGGCACAGGCCATTTAGAAATAAGCCTGCAGTTTAGAAATAAAAGCATAGGTGCCGGCAACACAGAGGCCGTATTTGGCTCATTTCTGTAAAACTGTTGCACGTTCTGCAGATGTTGTTCTGAAAACTGTATTATCGAAATAGTCCAAACCTACACTTCTTTGGATGAGATTAGACAGAAGACTGTTCCCCATCTGGACCTAAATGGACATCTTTACATTAAAGGATGTTGTTGTCCATGGGTGAGAATTGAGATCAAGCCACCCACAGAGAGAGCTTCCCTCTGTGAAGCTCCAGGTCCTCTGGACTGCATCCCTTCTCCCAGGCACCTGTGATTGACACTGGCTGATTTTTCTAACTAACTGCAGATCGTCATTCACTAGAGCATAAATTATGGATTAATATTCTGGCTCACAGGGAGCTCAGAGAATGAAGGGTGTGTGGATGTGTGTATCTTCTCCTTCTGAGGATGAATCTCACTAAACACTGGGAGAATCAGATTTGTTTACATGTCTTAATTTTCTGAATCCTCAAGACCCTCTTCTAGATCTGCCTAATCTAACATTTTTCCCAAAAGTTTGAATTGTTTGTCTTTCATTTGTCAAGAAAAAAGTAGTAAAAACCATCCAATAACACTTCAACACTGAGCTATGAGACTCATTTTAGCCTGTGATGTTGGTCTTTCTGCTGAGCTGAGCTGCCCCACCACCTAAGTACTCACAATGAAACAATAATTCCATTGCGTGCCTGAGAAGTCTGTGTCTTATAAGTTCCCTCTCAATTCTTTTTTATTCCAATTCATTTTTTATTGGAGCATAATTGATTATATATATTTGTGGAGTACAAAGATTACTATCAATAGTTGTGTACAATGTGAGATGGTCAAATCAGGATAGTTAGCTTATTCATTGTTACAATAGATAATCATTCTTTTTGTCCGTTAATCAATTTCTCATTAATTTCTCATTATTTCTCCTCCTTCCTTCCCCCTTCCCCCACCCCCTTTGTTCCTCCAGCAGCCACAGTTCTGTTCTCTCCTCCTAAAAGTTCAATGTATTATTGTGATCATTTTCTTTATCTCTCTTTTTCTCTCTGTCTTTCTTTATTGCTAGTTTGTTTGTTTATTGATTCAGCTCCCACTCACCCTTAAAGAAAGGGGTCTCTGTCCTAAAAGAGAATGTCTCCATAAATCCAAAACCATATTTGGGGCCACAAGATAGTTCAATAAAAGTCAATGAATTTAAATCATGCAAAATGTATTTCCTGAAACAAAGGGAATTGTATTAGAAATCAGTAATACAAAGTTATCATAAAAATATACAAATATTTGAACTAAGTAACATACTATTCAATGAAACTAGAGAAAAAGAAGAAAGAAAAATGGAAATTGCAAAGTATTTTGAACTG
>NW_007734515.1:7246-17136 GCF_000696425.1 Galeopterus variegatus
TGAACTAAGTAACATACTATTCAATGAAACTAGAGAAAAAGAAGAAAGAAAAATGGAAATTGCAAAGTATTTTGAACTGAAAGGAAACGTCACTTGTCATCCAAACTGGTGGGATGCAAGAAAGCAGTGACATTATAGAATTGAATTTATAGCAATATACATGCGTTTTAGCAAAGAAGTTTTTAAATAAATATCCTTTGTGGCCTCCCTGATATACTAGCAAAAGAAGAGCAAATTACACCTAAACCAAGTAATTTTTTTTCTTTAAAAATCTGGGAATGTAACAGGGATATATTTAGTTGTACAGCATTTGAATCATACAAGCCTGGGGGGAAGCATGGTGGCTGCTTCATAATAGAAAAGTCAGAGTGGATGGGCAGCTTCTGTGAGAGAATTCTCAGAAAGAATTCAGTCACAGGGAATGTCACCAAAGGATTATAAGGTAATATTTTTATGGGTTGGACATATGAGAGACTGCTGTGAGCTTTGATTTGCTCAAAACACAAAATCCACAGAGTGCAGGCAGCTTTCCATTCTTCTGATGGTTGGTGAGAGTGATGGACACTTGACAAAGGCATGATGAAGTCCCCTAAAGGGACTCAGTGGCATCAGTGATGTCAGGAGACACTAGGATCTCCTCCCAGTGACATGAATGAGATCTGTGCAGGCATGAGGTCAGCAGGGAACTTTAGTGGCTGCTACAGGGAGAACATGACAGCCACTCCCTGGAGGGTCTGTTGGGCATGGGACCTAAGTGTGGAGGAAGCAGGAGGCTCTGGATGTCTGTCCTGGCACTTCCCCAGATCCTGTTTATGCGGAAGAGGTGCCCAGAGCCTGGGACTGATGCGTCTGCTGCCTCTTCCTCAAGACTCTGCTGCCATTTCCACCACAGCCCAGCCTGGTTCCAACTTGCCCTCTGTGCACCACAGATGCTCCTGCTGCGTTGAGAGTCTGAGTTTCCCCGGGAGGTGGGTGCTTGGACTGTTACACTGTGTGGTGTCCCGGAGAGTGTCCTGCTCGCAGGAGTGCGTGCAGCATCACCAGTCTCCATACAAGTGACTGTGGGAGGAAAATCAATGGAGTTTTGGTTAGATGTGTGTCCTCACTTAGGAATAAGTGTAGAAATGCACTCTAAAGAATTGCCATTTTTGAATATATTACAAAACCCCCAAGCTATAAACTTTTCTTTTCTTTTTTTTTTTTTTTTTTACTTTATATTTGTTCTGTCTAGTGAAGAATACAATTTTAATATTTGCCATGTAATTGATAACTTGGAATAAGAAATTATACCTAATATAATTTATTTCCCTCAAAAAAATCAGAAATATCTTATCAGTTTGACTCAAACATAATTTTACTTCAATTATATCTTGCCATAGCATGTAACTGACATGCTCATCATTAATTCAGAAATATTCTTACAGCACCATTTTAAATGGAATCGATTAAAAGCACATATTTTCTGTAGCATTACTACTTGAATGTAGGAATCAGATTCATTTTCTTTTTGAAAACATTTTTCTCCATATGAAAATATAGTACCAACATTGTCACCTCTAACACGTTGTTTAGATTACAAAATGACAAAAACGTTCATTCCCAGATATAATAATACAGAGATGGAGATGCCAAAACAACCACTGTGAAAGGAACAAAATAAATAAAAAGGATAACACACAAAAGCTATTTATTAATGACATTAGAATATAGTGAAGGAAATGAAGACTAGGTGATCTAAAATTCCCGAGTGAAAAGAGCCCTGTCTAGTTGAACAGATGTTCACCTGACATTGTTTGTATTCTACAGTATTTGACAAATTTGCATTTGGACACAAGTTCCGACTTGGTACAGGGAGAGGAACTCATGTGGGAAAGGAGAATCCAGCTGAGACTCAGGGATTGCACAAGGCAATGTCTATATATGACCAATGGTATTCATGGGACATTTTCTGATGTGTGAGTTTGCAGGGAGGCTATGGTTGCATGAATCTCCCACAGGCTAAGGGTGCTTTTTTATTTCCCTGAGGCAGCACAGACCATACTTAACCTATGTTTGCATCATGGACATTGGTCTCCATCCCCACTGTGTAGAGCCTACTGGGCCTCCTGGTTAGCATGTCACTGCATGTTACATCTCCCAAACACAGCCATGTGCTCCATGCAAGACAACTTCTTAGGGCAGAAAGAGTGTCAGAAGGTGTTCTTGGCTATGATAAGTTGACTAGGATTGAGTGACGTGACTTCAGGTCTCTTTTCACAGGATTCAATAAACCTTTGATGATTACAGGCCTAAACCCATGCACAATGAAATACTTTCCTGTGAAATTTGCAGTGGCACCAGCTAGATCTAGGAGGCCAGGCAGTGGTCCCTTCAACTCTGCCAATCTTCATAAGAAACACATGTGGACACTTGCAGTGTTCACATCCTCAACTGCTATTCCCAGCACCATCCAAAACCCCACACACCACAAGCTAAAGTGCATTATATGTGAACAAAACTCATCTCTACCAAATTCCCTTCATGCACTCACACCTGCAGTATGCCTGCAGCCTTCAATTCTTAGCTTTAGGAAATAAAAGAAATTCATATCATTCTGTATTTTTTCAGAGATATATGGGATAAATTACATCTTCCAGGTTATAGTTTTTATTATTAAAACCAATCTTCTTGAATTTCAAGAACTCCCTTTTTCTATCAGCAAGTAGTAACTGAGGAAATTCAGAGTTTTAGCATAAATCATGTTTCTGCTATAACCCCAAGATGTATTCATCATGTATTGCCACGAGTCAGTGTCAACTGCTGTAATGCTGATTAACTTAAATGACAAATGTTAATTCATTCACCTCTCTGTTCAATGAAGTCTGTTTACTCATAGGATACCTGGTCCACCTCCTTCTCCTGCCATGTATGCCAGGGAAGGCTGCTGCAGCTGATGGGGCCTCAACAGATGATTCCTAACATGGACCTCAGGGTCTCAAGGCCTAGCGCCCCCAGGAGCAAACTATTACCCTGATTTCTCCACTATCTTCCTCTTTCAGAGACTCAGAGAATGTGCTGGGCTGCTCCCCAGACAAGCCACAGATGTGGACAGCTGGGCCAAACCAAGAGGAGAGCTTTGTGCTCTGGGCTATATCACTGTGCACAGAGCATGTGTATGTTGCAGGCAGTGATAGACTCCAACAACCGCAGCCTCCACCCTGCTGATCTTCAGTGTGAAATCTGTCCCTGGCCCACTGCTACGGAACCTGTCCGAGACTACAGAGGCCCAGCTGGAAACCAAATAGATCAGTTGCTGTGGAGCGTTGCCTGTGTTCTGCAGGAACAATTCGAAATAGGTGTTTCCTTTACTATGTAGGAGGCTCAGACTGGCCCTGCAGGAGGAGATGGAGGCCAACTCTCCAGGGCTGACGGGAAGGGAGAGGGGAGTCTGGATCATCACAATATCCCCACTGATCCTGAAATAATGAGATAAAAGTGCAATGTTATGCATAAACATCATACACTAATTTCATAATTTTTTTTAGATGTATTTCAGGATAAATCATTATTAAAGTATGTAATGTTAATTTATACCCCCAAAATATCCAATTTCAGAAAAGAACCCAAAAGGTACAAGACACAGGGTGGCTCCAGAAATCACCTGCACCAGCCCCCCTCTTTCTGTCACTGTCTTTCACAGAGCACAGGTCCTTGCACCTTCGAGAATCTTCCCCACTCTCACAGATCTAAACATCACATGCCCCATCCTGGAGGATAGATGTGCACATTTCACACATGGACAGAACACACATGAGAAGCAGTGAGCCCCGGAGCTCACCCCCCACCCCACTCACCTCCTCATCTCTCTTCTGCACTTACCAGGGATCCAGAGCATCAGCAGCCCCAGGAGCTGAGCAGGGAACATCAGTTTGAGATGTTGAGCTGAATAGTCGTGATAAGTCAGGACAAGGTTAGAGCTGAGCTTTTATCTCAGACTTGCAAGGGAAGGTCTTCCCTAGTGGGACAATATGCAAATAGCCTGATGGGTGCAGCAGTGTGGAAAGAGCCAAAGGGAGGGTTGGCCTCTTTTGCGGGAAAAATTAAGGTGATTTGTTTTGCATTGAGAGTAGCTAGATGCCAGTTAATAAATTAAAGAGAATGTGGAACTAGAAAGTCACCTATTTATTGATGCTAAATGAATATTAGTAAATTGTATATGAGAGTTTATTATAGTATTTTTGCAATTTTCCTCTAGGCTTGACATTATGTCAAAATGAAATTTACTTAAAATATGTACAAGAAAACTTGAGAGAAAAGTACTGAAGACCCCAATACATTGAATGTTGGAACTTGTTCATGAATAGGGAAACAGATTAATGTAAATGTGCTAATTTTCCTCAAATTAATTCAAAACAATCTCAGGGAATTTTCATTGAATAGAAAATATCTTTCTGAAGTACGTAAGGATTTTCAAAATGTAAAAATTCATAGGAATAATGATGGAGGACTAACAATACCCAATATCGAAGCCTGTAAGGAAGAACAGTAATTGAAATAGTATGGTGCTGGCAAAAGAATAGACAAACTAGCTGGTGAGTTTGAGAGTCTAGAAACTTGTTCGTACATACTCATAATCAGTCACATGATTTGCAATAAAGGTACCACTGTAAAGTAGTGGAGAATATTTGTTTTTTGGAATAAATAAATTGTTCTGTATGAATTGGGTATCCCTAGGACATCAAAATGAATTACATCTACATTTGACATTTACAACTATTAATTCTAAATTAATAATAAACAGTGCTGTCCAGTTTGCTCAGTTTGTTAGAGGGCCACCATGTAACACAAAGTTCAAGAGTTCAAATCCCCATACCGGCAAGCCACCAAAAAAAATTTTTGAAAAGTGAATGTTAAACTTAAATTTGAAATGCATAATAACAGTTTCTAAAATAGCACAAAAACATATCTTCTGACTCTACAGGTAGGAAAATATTTCTTAAAGAAAGTACACAAAGGAATAAGCACAAAATAAGATTAATAAATTAGATCTCAATAGTACTATTTCATTATATAAAGTTGAAAGAAAATGTATACAAATATTGTTTGTTAATTACATATAGAAGAAATGAATTGTAGGAAAGAAAGTCAAAATATAACAATTAGAAGATTCAGAATTGTGGTTGAATTGGTGGAGGGAGGTAGGCACGTGAGATGATAGAGAACTCACATTTTTTGTGGTAGGTTCACAGGAGTTTATTATGTTGTTCTAAATGAATTAATGAGTGAGTGTGTGGGTAAATAAGTATATAAGAAAGAGTCTTAGATGGGCCAATGACAGAGATGTATTATAAATCAAAATGTCTATCGTTGTAATTCATTATAATGAACTAAAACAATTAATATAGGTTAAAAAGATAAAAATAAATGGACAAACACACTGAAAAACAATAAAATAAAGAGAGAAAGAACAGAAAGGAAGAGTAACACAAAATCTCATGAATATTCCAGTAAAAAAAATTAGCAGAATATTTGGAATAATCCCTTGAATTTAAGGAAAAATATCACAAAAATATGTGAAAATGTAAATAGAAATCTATCAGATCTCCTGGCATATTAGAGAAATTAAGCCCTAAATGTACAACCAAAAATGAAAATAAAAAGAAAACTAGTATGCTAGGCAATAACAACTAGAATTTAATGTTGAAAATCAATAAATAATGGAGAAGACAGAAGGGAGTATTAGTCACGGTACACACAATGGAAGAGTGTGAAACAGACAGAAAAAGAAGACTGAGACATATCCACGAACAACATATTTTCCTAAAATAGAATCATTCTATTATGATAGAAATAATAATGAGAAACATAATTTAAAATAATACTCCTGACTCTACTCAAAAATAATGAGTCAAAATTTTATGGGCTCATGAAATTCTATACAAAAATTTATAACAAAACACACAGATAATTTGTTACATTTAAAAAACATAAATAAATAAAATGCAAAACAATCTAAGGAATGTTTTCAGAAAGATAAAGTCAGGCTTGCTTCAGGTTCCTGGTCTGGAGAGGAAAATAAATGCAGGTGGTCACGTCTCTCTCATTCTAACACCAATGCACCTCCACATCTCCATGGGTGGTGCACGTTACAGTGAGGAGCTGATCAGAAATTTATATTCCAGAACCACCTTTCCTTTGTTGCTTAGTGATCTTTCCTGATGGCCCTGCAACTGCATCACTCTTGTTTAGAATTAGTAAAGAGTGTCACTCAGGTAGCCACAGCAGTGTGGGTGCGAGGTTGACCGTAACTGCCATGTGAGTAGGACCCAGGCTCTGACCCCAGTGAACCAACACCGTTTTCTGAAGACACATCCATCAAACACACCCAGACTCAGGCTCCCCTCTCCTTAACAATCTGAGAAATGTGAATACACACTCCTGATCTAAAGGAAATCCAGTCTGGGTTTTACCTGTGTTCCTCCAAATTGTGCTCTCCTTGGGTGGCAGGTACTTGCTGGAAGGACTTTCCCTTCTGTAGTCTGAAGGCCTTTTTGCATTCTCCACCTCTAAGCCTCATCTCCTGTGATTCTACTGCTTTCTCTAAAACAGTTAAACTCTTTTGCATTTCTTTTTTCTAAATCCCAAGAAAGCAGAAGAGGAGCATATGTATTTGTCGGGAGAGGGTGCTTAAACACTAGTGACAGTTTTGTGAAGAAGCAGCTTATGTCACAACTCTTCCACAGTATTAAACATGAAAAGAGGGAATAGTCTCACACTCAAAAGATTCAACAGGTCATTGAGGCCCGACTATCACCCACAAAGAATAGAAACCTATGGCTGTAGTGCTCATTTGCAGGTAAATAAAAGATGCTGGGGGACTCTGGATCTGCCTTTAACAATGTCTTCTGACTATTTTTTCCTCATATACTGTATATTGTGAGTGGTTCAAGGTTAAAATGAATAGCATGTTTCATAAAATTTACCCTGTTTTCCTGATCTTCATCACAGTAACGGAAAAGGCAGCTGCATGAGTGAGAGAAGAAGCTGATACAGGTTGGACTGAAGGATCCACAGCAGGCGATCATGTCTAGACCTGTAGCTCTCTGTGAGGGATGCATAAAGCAGGTGACACTGTGTAGTCTCCTTAACTGTGAGCAAGATATCTGTGCTGGACCGAGTCCTCTGAGTCAGGATAAAGTCAGATGGATGCACTTATTCTGAGAATCACAGCATCCAAACATAGCTTCACCAATGTCAGGCTAAGTCACACTGAGACTTAGCTAGTCCAACTGGTCATGGTGACCCTTTCTGGAAACCAGAGTCTTTGTTAACACAATGATTACCCTGTCATCTAAGTTCAGTAATAGAAGACAAATGCCTCAGACATTTTCAACAAACTATGACTATTATAAATTGCTTTTTCTTATATTATCAAATATTTTAAATATTTATTCTTCCTTCACCCTGAATGCTGGTACTTTCTTCACATAATGCACAATTCTCCGATCCCAGCAAGCATATATTCTATTTGGATTATAAATTACTATCAATGGTAATGTCTGCCTTTCAAAATCAGATGTATAGTACTCCAAAACCTCCAACTGTAAAGACAGCACTATATAAAATATTTAAATAACAATATATTACACTAAAAAAGTGAATTTTAGATGCATATGTAGAAATTAAAACATGCGTATCTTAGATAAGTAGGATGAAATATGCTTTTCTATAAATGGAATAAAGTGTTGAAATGATAAAGAGAAAATATTGCATATATAGGTTATTTTAGAAAAATCAACAGTCCTTTACTTTTCAGACCGCAGTCCTATCTACCATCTCATTGAATTATGTTCCAGAGTTACTCCCCAATTCCTCCACCATATTGGTAATCATCTTTGAAAATAAATAAGTCATAGTATATTCATAGAGAAAAAATTACTCTAAATAAACAGGGAATAAACTGCATCTGCAAAAACAACATAGATAGGACAAAAAAAAAGTTAATCAAAAGAAGTGAGACACCAAAGCGCAGATACTAAATGATTCCATTTATATAAAGCTCAACAACTGAGAAAATTGATGAATATTGATCTAAAAAAAAATACAACAGAGTAGGACTCAGGTAGTGGTGAACAAAACATGGAATTGACAAGAAAGTAGCTTGGGGCTGCTTGGGTTGCTGGGAGAGTGTGTATCTTAGAAGTCAGAGGGGGACATGTGTATGTGTGTGTCCATCAACCTGTACATGTCATATTCACTTTAAATACAGTACACACTTCACTGTGTTCAGTGATATCTGAGGAGGAATCATGAAGCCAGAGTATCAGAGTCTATTTCCAACTTCCCCCGTAAGCACTGGAACCTTAAGCAATATAAGCTCTGAGAACCTCTGATTTCTCATACATAGAGAATTGATATGAGATTAATTGCACTAGATCATTAAACCATTAGTGCAGTAACCAACACACAGTAGGTCTTCAAACCTCAGTAAATGGCAATTGATGGTGTTTCTGCTGTTGCTGTCATTGTTCTTATTATTGCTATTATTTCCTTGGATGTGGGTTTTTTTTTTTTTGTTTGTTTGTTTGTTTGTTTTTGCCTAGCTCTCTGCCTTTAACAATATATATTCTAGAGAAGAGATTCAAAGACCATGCTGTGGATTAATTATTTGGCAGGCCTGATCTAGAAATGTCATATTCGAATTAATCAAGGTTTGAGGATTTTGTGTTTTCAGGAAATCAGCTATGGAGGGGGAATAAAGTCCCTTGCAGGATGCTTGAGCCCTGGAAAATGTCCCTGGAAATACACCCCATACCTGTGAGCAGACCATAAAGGAAAGTGCAGCTGCTGGAACCAAAGATTCTCTCTACACAACCAGCCTGGGAGGAAGGTTCATGCTCAGGAATATAACACTGGGGGAGAAAATGTCTAGTACTTCCTCTTCACTGTGATACATTGGACAGTAGTCATTAATCTGATCCCTGATGTGTGTTACCATATAGGGGTCCAGTTTTGGTTATTCTTTTGGCATGTTGGGTGCTCAGAAGTGCCAGTGGTCAAATGTCAGCTGAAATTTATATTATTGAGCCCATGCATGGGTGACAGTGAGGAAGTGACTGAGGGAAGTCTATGTGTTGGATCACATTAGTTACTGAGAAGTCTCTGCTATATAATGGCCTTCTGATGAGTATCAGATTGGAAAGCCAGTATTTTCAACTATGGCACATTTTGAAATGCCCAGTCATAGATTTTTCCAAAACAACTTTGCCTACAATCGTTCAGCTGTGTTTCTTCAAAGTCTTGATACTCTGTCAAAACCAGCAGTCCATGTCAATGAATTGCCAATCTCTCCTTGAAAAGTGTCAGTATCACTTCATCTGTTGCTTCTGACAAAATACCTGAAACTGAGTAATTTGTAAAGAAACATTATGTATTGCTTACAATTTCAGGGGCTGAGAAGCACAAGGTCCAGGGAACACATCTGGTGAGAGCCATTGAATTGTGTCCCTCCAAAACTCCCTGAAGTTTGAATTGTGTCCTTCAAGTTTTGTGTATTAGAAACTTGGCCCCCATTATGACTGTTAAGAGGGTAGGAAATCCTATTATGGTAATTGAATGGTGGAGCCTTGAAGAGGTGATTGGGTTGTAGGACCATGCAGTAGTGAATGGATTAAAAATGCTGGTTAGTGGTGGGGTTCTGGGGGCTTTAAAAGAAGAGAAGACTCTCTGTCTCTCTCTCTCTCTCTCTCCTCTCTCTGCTTCTACCATCTTGCAATGTGAGACCCCTGGGTCACTGTTGCCACCACCAGAGGGACTTTGGATTTCCCATCCTCAGAAACTGTAAGCAATAAGTGTTATTTTTTTTTTTTTTATAAATGATCCAGTTTCAGGTATTTTGTTATAGCAGCACA